>NW_026693897.1:0-3565 GCF_021218885.2 Marmota monax | reverse complement strand
GGATCTGGGACAGATTATTCTCTCACCATCAGAGCCTTAAGATGCTGCCATTTATTTCTGTCTAAAGGCTACAGTGTCCCTCCCACAGTGACTCAGGCCATGGCAAAACCCTCCCAGGGAGCAGAAGTGTGAGGCTGGGCTGCCCCAGCTGCTCCTCCTGCTGCCTCCACCGGCTGAGGGCACAGCTCAGAGGCACCAGGGTCCCAGGGCCACAGGGAGGGTTTGGGGGAAGATCCAAGGGGGTTCCTCTGCACCCTGACTCTTTCCTTCAACTCATCCCCAGCAGGTGACCATGATAACGGCCTCACTGATGTATTACAGGACAGAATTTAGACCTCAAAGGCCTGAAACAAGCAATAGTTGGTGTCGTGCTGCAGAGACAGGTCTCTCCATGTATTCCACAGGGGAATGTTTTAAGACTTTGATTTTCAGTGTAGTTTGAGTTCCTAGCAATACTGGGTGAAGTACAGAGTTCTCCTGTGTCCCATCTGCTCCCACAATCCTTCCATCACCATCCCAGACTCTGTTGCTTCTGGTATAATTCATCAACCTTTGCCCAAGTCTACAGGTCACACCAGGGTCACTTTGTGCATTATGTGGAAGTAGACAATTGGACAGTGACATGTGTCCAACAGTGTGGCCTGGCACAGTGCAGGTCCTGCCCTCACACTGTCTGAGCTCCAGCTGTTCTCACCCCCCTCCTCTGCTGCAGACCTTCATGATTTTCCATCATGTAGTTTCACCTGGGCTTAGTGACCCCCATTATTCTATCCACACCATGAGACCAGGCTGACACCCAACATCCACCTGACCACAGTGGACCTGACCAAAACTGGAAGACTGGGAACGTTCTCATCTGTGCATTTGGGATCAGTCCTGTGTCAGCCAGAAACATGTGGAGAGCTTCTGAGAGCTTTCATGGGTGCTATAATTCTTATATAATACACCATTCAACAAGCAACTCATTAAAAAAAAATAATCAACCTAGTGCACTTGACCATGATATTATCATAAACACAGGTGCAGTGGTCTTAACAGAAGATAAACCCACACAAATCAAGCTATGCTGGCCCCGAGTCCCATGGAGTTGATTTTCTGTCCTGCCTGGTGTGGAGAAGGCTCAGTGACACTGACCCTGTGTGGTTCTGTTTCTCTCAGACATGGAATATTAGCTCTTCAAAATCATGGGGTCATCCCTACCCTCTCTATTGTGCCCATGGAGCACCTTGGAAACTTTCTATCTGCTCAACTTTTGCTTTTCTGTTCAAAGTTATTGACCCAAAGGATTGTCATGGTCACTCTTCCATTAAACTGAGTGAAATGATGAACACAGGGTCATCAGATCCCATAGGACAAGCGACTAATTGTGAAGAAAGCATCTCCATTTTTGAGGCTAGGACTATAGATCCTGGTGATCAATGGCTAATAGGAATCTATCTATGCATTTTAAGAAAGGGACTGGAAAATATGTCAATTCTGGAAGAGCTTAAGGAATGGTCCTCCGATGACATTGCCACTGGTGACAGTTGGTAGGACAGTTGAGCAGGTGTCAGCATGAAGCTTCAGGTGATGCAGGAAGTGGCCAGCACAGGTCCAGGCAGCATCATGGGGCACAGGGAATGTGACCTGCACAGAGAGACAGGGAGACATGACCTCTAGCCCGGCCTCCTGGTCAGCCTGAGGCTGAGAATCATGAGGTCCAGTCCCTTCCTTTCTCCCTGTGATGTCATAGTGTCAACTGGATATAATAAAAGCCATCCTGGCTGCTTGGCCAAGGTCTGATCATGGCCGTGGACTAGGATCAGGAGGAAGGAGGAGCAGGTTCAGGCTACTTGCAGCCCTAACCCCCTCACCCTGGGCCTGTGTGTGCCGAGGTCAGGAGACATAGCCACGTGTGTGGCAGGTGTGTCTGTGAAGCTCCAAGCCGCTCTGCCCACCTGCTCTCCTCCCAGCAGTACAGCCCAGCCAGGGGTGGGCTCTGAGGCCTTCACCTCAGGATCCTCCTGCATTGATCTCAGACAGGTGGGGTTAGGGGAGCCCAGCAGTGAAATAGCAGCCCCTGCCCATCAGGTGAGAGCAGGTGGGCTCCAGGGAGAGCAGGCCTGCTGGGGGTGGGACCCTTAGGTGTGTGGTTACCACTGCTGGGGCACACACACACAGACACTCATACACACACAGACACACACACAGACACACCCAGAGACACACAGACACACTCACACACACAGACGCAAACACACACAATCTCACAGTCACAGACACACACACATAGACACTCACACACACTCACAGACACACACTCACACACACTCACCCCCCAACACATACACACACACTCATTCACACACACACATACACACACAAACACACACACACAAAAAAACACAGTTAGTGACACCTTCCTCTACACGGCACTCCCTGTGCTTTTCATTCTGTGTCACTCTACTGGAGGGCAAGCTGAGCACCCCCTCTCCTAATATTTAGAATCCAAAGTGCTCCACAATATGAGACATTGGATGGTTCCAGGGGGATTAGAATTAGAGATGGGGATGCTCAGTTGGTAAAGTTGACTCAAAGTTTCTAAAATATGAAAACCACTGAAATATGAAACCCTCCTGGTCCCCCACATGTCAGGTAAAGGACATGGAAAAACAGGGAGTTCCTGCAACACAGTGTCAGTTCCCTGAATCTGTTTAGGGGGTCCCCTCACCTTGACATGATTTCCATATGAATTTAAACATCCACAGTCAGATCTCTCCTCTAATGCAGGCAGCAGCAAGGACTTTTTCTCACTGGTTTTCCTCCAAACATACAAGATATTTTAAGTGACTTTGTTCAAAGGACAGAACTCATGTCCTCTTGGTGCCCCGTACACTGCTGCATCCAAGATAAACTCTGAGATAAGAGCTCAGCTAAAACCTGGCATTGACTGACCAGGACTCCTCAACTCAACTTCACAAAATGAGGCTCCCTTGTCTGCAGTGGGGCAGGACTGTGGTGCTAAGAGCTCATGAGGCTGACAGGAGGATCACGAGCTAAGCAACTCAGTGAAACCCTGTGTCTAAATAAAATAGAAAATAGGGCTGGGATGTGGCTCTGTGGTCCAGTGCCCTAAGTCCAATCCTGATAGTTGCCCCCCCCCCAAAAAAAAAGTTTGGCTCCTTTCTCAGCTCCTGGGACTGCTGATCCCATGGATCCCTGGTGAGGATGGAGGGATGAGGAAGGAGAAGGGGAGGAGGGTGAGATCTGGGGCTCTACTGACCCCCATGTTTGCTCTTTCTGTGTGCTACAAATGCAAGTTTTCTCTCCAGGATGGACATGCAGGGTTATGATGGATAAAACTGATGAAGATTTATGAGGTAAATAATCTTGGTACCAGTGGACACTGGGAGATATAAAGAGAGGGGTTCTGCAGGTGAATTTGGGAGACATTGCACCTGGCAATTCTATATCACAATAGAAGGTGGGTATTTTTTGAATATGAACCCAATTCAGTACCCTCCATTGCCCCCCCACACACACACATACACACACACAACCCCCACACACACACTCAGACACAGGC
>NW_026693896.1:0-84700 GCF_021218885.2 Marmota monax | reverse complement strand
AATTCTAGTGCAACAGACCCCAAGTGGGGGTGGGTGGGTTTTTCATTTTTTTGAGTCATTTGATAAATATTAGAGAGAAGGTTAAAAGACAAAACAAGTGTCCGATGATAAGGAGGGCTATAACAGTCTTATCTCAAATTTTAGGGACCATTTTAGATATTGTATTGACACAGACCTCAGCCTCACTGTCTCTTGTCTCCAGGGGAACAGCAAGCTGGAGTGTGGGCATCTCATGACCTTGGCACCAGCAAAACCCTAGGCAGAGACCTGGAGGCCTCATCTGTACTGCATCCTGCAGGCCCAGTAGCATCCCAGCCTGGCTCAGGGGCAATGGGTCATGGAGAGACTTCCCTCTGTCCATCAGCAACCTGGAGCATGGGATGCCACAGTTGCTTACTCTCAGGAAGCCTCAGGGGCCACCACAGCAGCTCAGATGATTCCAGAGGGAAATAACAGCTGCCATCTGCCTCCAATCCCTTTCTGCCTGGTACATAACTGCTCTCTCCAGAGACACAAAGTTAGGCTTCTACAGTTTTCTATTTCCTTTGCCCCTGAAAAGGAGATTGTAGGAGACAGAAAACATACCTTCATCCATGTATGAGAGATGCTTGGTCCCTTAGAACTTCTTTTGCTTCCTCAGGTACATGGCAGAGGTTAAACAGGATGGGGGAATATTTGCTATTACATGCAGTTGAGCAGGAGGAAATGGAGGCTCAGGGAGAGTCATTAACACACAGGGCTATGCTCAGGGTTAACAGTGAGTACACAAGCACAACTGTGTTCCAGGGTCCCTACATACTTCTCTCTTCCTGACCCAGTGATGGCCTCCTCTGTCCAGGATAGAGCCTGCTAATGATGTCTGCAGCAATTGTCCTCAGGTCCTGCTAACAGGGCATTTCCTCTGCATTCCAGGATAAGGCCTTGGGACAGTTCTGTGTATTGTGACCATCAAATGTGGGGCTCCAGCTCCTTCATGTTTTGTGTCTCTGCAGAAATTGCCCAGGTGTGGCATCTCCTTCACACCTAGCAGGCTCAGGGCTCCATGGAGAAGGGGATTTGTGGACAGGTAGGATTTCCTGGAGCCAGTTTATTATGCCCATTTACAGGATCTGGTATCCTAACAGCATGTTGTGTGTCTGTTTTTCTTCTCACAAACCAGACTTCTTTTTGCTAGAACCTGAAAGTGGAAATTGTGAACTCAGCTAAGACAAGGACATACCTGGACATGAATTCACTAAGTCACAAAGGGCTTCAAGCATTTTTCAGAAAATACATTCAGAGTCCACTCAAGCATGGTTTGAAACAGGCTCTGAAAGGATGACATGTCATAGGAGGCAGCTTTACTAATATCACCATTTCATGATCTTTCATTTAGATCCTGACACCTTCTCCAGAGGGAGCACGTGACTGTGTAAAGGACAATGACTTTCTACACCATGTGAAACTCCCCATACACATTCTCACCATCCAATCAACAAGTGGTTTTTCCACTCTCCCTTTCTGCAAACTCCACTGCTGTCCCCTAGTGGAGAAGCGATCTGAGCTTCCTGCTATGACTCCTTGCCAGCTCACCTCAAGCAACTGACAGTTTACTTTTATAAGAACTCATGTCACCGTATAGACTTCTATGTGCACCAGCCTTGATTTGTGGCTAAATGCTTTCTTTTTAAAATATATTTAACTGATTTCATTTTTAAATACATGGCAGTGGAATGAATTACAATCCTTATTACACATAGAGCACATTTTTTCATATCTGTGGATATAAAGTATGTTCACAGCCGTTCATGTTTTCATACATGTGGCTTTCATGGAAAGGTTTCTCATTCCCAGAACAGGCATCCTTTGAGATCACTAGAGAAACAAGTCCCAGGAGAACACTCCTCACGACTCTCTGCAAACACTCCCTGCGCAACAACCAAGAGAACTCACAGAGCTCCCATCTTGGCTTTTATTGTCTAAGCAATGACATCCCATGATTCAAAGCACTGAAGCCCAGTTCAGTAACTCCTCTGAGGGGACTGGAAGGGCCTGAGCTCTTCTGCTAGGTTTCCTGGGTCTCAGAGTGCTACACCCAGTGCACTCAGTATGTGTTTGTGGAACCACAAGTGAGTCAGAGGAGAGCCTGTGTCAGTCCAAGGCCACCTGCAGAACTGCTCTGCACACACCTCCAACAGCCCATATTCCTGTGAAATTCACGGATACAAAGCAATTGTACTCATGGAGCTCATAGTAGTGTGCTTGGCTAAACCCCCTCCCCTGTGTCGTGTTCTGTCCCCATAGAGTGCAATTATGGGGAAATGATGCCACAGAAAACACATAGGATAATGTGTCACAAGCAGGCTGGTCTGTCCTGCAGGGGAAAATATTGTGCACTGGGTCCCCACAGTATGGTCTGGCATTGACCACTGATGGGAAGCAGGAGGAAAAAGATCCAGTGCTCCTCATCCAGGTGGGAGAAGGTGCCCACCCTTCAGGGTCTCCTAGCTCTGTGGCCGCGCCTTTGGGGGTCTGTGACTCAGAATCTTGGTTGGTTACATTCATAGTCTCCTCCTGGCTCCAGAGAGGGGATGGGCATGGTCTAGAGCCCAACTCTTCTGGAGCTGAGGACACCCTCTTAAAATTAAGAAAGAGAAGGTGAAAATGAGTGGATTCAGACCTCCAGCTGTGCTCAGGATGGAGAAGTCCTTCCTTCCTTCCCTACAGACAAATGTACTCACATAACTCCAGTGCACCTGTGACCAGGACATGGACATCACTGCCCTGTCCCCTCCCGTCTCCATGGCATTTCTCATGTGCCCAGTTGCCCCCTAGTGTCTTCTGTAGCAAATGGCCCACTGGATACTTCTCAGCTGCTGTGGAGCCAGGTCTCCTCAGCCTCCTTCAGCCTGGGGTGGCAGCCTCTGCTTCCTTGGATCTGGGGGTCTTGTCTCTGTTGAAGGTGCTGCGCCAGTGGCCCTGTAGAATATCCTCACAAAATACACAGTGTCCCTCACAGCTGAATTCTGCTCCTACATCCAGCATTGTGGTAACTCTACTGCCATAAAATAGTGCCCCCAACACCACCACTGGGCAGCTTCAAAAGAAGTGGACTTTACTATGACTGTTCAATCTAAGGCAGACATCAGGGCACCAGCTGGGCTGTTCTTCTCTCCCTTGCCTCTTAGATGGCCATCCTCCTGTGTTTCCCATGGTTTTTCCCTGGTGTCTCTGAGACCTAATTTCTCTTCCATTAGGACACCAGTCATATTGGATTAGACCTCAAAATCAAAACTCACCCTTGCGTAATTACATCTTCTAACACACTATGAAGTTGTGCAGGCCACAGCCCCAGCCTCTGAATTTTGAGGGACACAGCTCAGCCCATAGTAGGTGGGCAGGAATGTGCAGAGGGATACTCTGCTCTTCTCATGACCTCCTGCCAAGTGGGGCATGACTTCATGTCCTACAACTTAGTGATTCTCTTGGAAACTGGGCTCAGGGTGTCACCAGAGTTCTCCAATGATTTTTTTTTGCTTTAAAACTAATAAGATTTTCTCCTTTGAAATATCATTATACACTAATGAGTTCATATGTTCTTCAATGGTCAGAATATTGTGATCATTAATTATTTTAACACTTCAAATTCTCCAAATTTGTCTACTTGCTGTCACATACAAATTGTCTTCTGTTATATTTTTCTATGACCTCTCAATATTTCACTGCATCCTGTGTTTCAAAATGATCCTAGTTTCTCTTTTTCGTACCCTATATTCTAAATAAAATATTTTCCAGAAATTCACGGTTCCATTAGTGAATAGTTGTTTTAGAAATTATAGGTTCTTTTTGAGAGAATAGGATGATTTCTTCAAGATGGTATGGATTTTTCCATTTATCAAATCACCTCTTAACCATACACAGTGATGCTTGCTCATGTTCTATCGACAAAATCCATGGTTTTACATGATCACAAACACATGATTCTAAAACACAGACTTTGTTTAATAATTCTTCTGTCAAATAAGTCTCTTGTTTTTCAACAGTGTGTCTCTTTTTCCACAGTGAATCTCAATTATTGATTTTGAATTTACTTGCTTGAGCCATACCACTGTTTAAAACCAAGCTCTAGAATGATGATTTTGTGAACACCTACAGGCTTGATCAGGGCAGAATTTTCAGGGGAAGGGAACATGGTAGATTTTGCTGAAAGAAAATGATCTGATCTCTGCTGCCACAGGCAGGATGATGGTTGGAAGGGAGAGGACTGCCACCTCTAAAGACACTGGACTATGAGGCCAGAGAGAGTGGGAGTGATAACCTGAGCATGCAGGAGACATCAGGTGTGGGCATGGGCAATCAGAGGCAGAGCTAGGAAGAGTGCTGTGCCTCTCCTGTAGGAGGGAAAAAATATTTGATTTTGGTTTGTCTTGATAAACACAGTGGGACAGAGGAGAGATAAACAGAGGAAAAGAGTTTGAGCAGCTGGAGAAGGAACATGAGGGAGGAAAGATCCTGCCCTTCTTTGTCATGGCCCACATCCTCTGTCAGAGATGGAAGGAAGCATAGATGGAACCCGAGGTCATCAAAAAGCATGTCACATGCAGGACTCAACAAAAACACAGCCTTCAGCCCAAGAGATCAGAGCATTTTCTGTCAGCAATTCTGAGCTTCCCTGTCTGACATGGGACTCAGGACCTGGAGCCTGTGCTGAGTGATCGAGAGGAGCAGCCCTGCAGCTGTGCCCAGCCTGCCCAGCCCTGCTGATTTGGACAAAAAGACATGAGCAGAAATAAAGGTTTAAAAAAAATGGCAAAGGGAAAGTTTTCCCCTTCTGTAATTCTGCTGATGTAAATAAATTAACCTCCCATTAAAATATGTAGATTGGAAACATTGATTGAAACTGTATGTCTACATGTGTCCAATAGTCTCACACTAGGTCTTAGAACAAGCAGAGCTTGACAGTGAAAACAGAGGAAAATATCATAGGCAAATACTGAGCAAGAGACAAGAAAGGAGTTATGCTCTTGTCTGTAAGTTTGTCAAAATTGCTTTAGAGATAAAGAAGGAAATTATATAATGAAAACAGAGTCAATTCACCAAGAAGATAGAACAGCCACATACATGTGCACTAAACATCAGGGCTCCAAAGCACATTTAAAAACAGGGACAGTTAGGAGGGACAAACAGAGTATAATATAGTAACAGAGAGGACCTCACTATTGTACTTTCAATAGTCCCTGGGACAACCAGGCAGAGGACAAGTCTGGAAACAGAGACATGCAGCAATGCCACCCACCTAACAGACACGTAGGAAGGTTCACCCACAATGGCATGTTACATGATTGCTCAAGTGCACATGGAATGTTCTCCAAGATCCTGCATGTGTTAGGCCACAAAACAAATCTCAATGACATTATTAAGACTTAGAATATAGAACATGCAAATTATCTCCCCTGAAAAAAAATGATATGAAGTTACAAGTTAACAACAGAAAGTAAACTGGAATGTTCACAAATATGAGGAAAATAATGTACTCATATGTAATAACTGGGTCAAAGTATAGGTTTTACTCAGTTTTTCATCCCTGAGACACAAAGAGCAGACAACTTAGTTGGTCACACAACATAGTGTCCGTGGCTTCAGTGATTCAATCCATGGCCAACGGGCTCCATATCTCTGGGCTCTGGGTGAGGCAGAACATCATGGCAGAGGACATGGCAGAGAGAGGCAGCTTAGGACATGACAAGGTCTCTACGGGAGGGGGGACAGGGGGCACAGGCAGAACTACTATTTCAGCATGTGCCCCCATAACTCACCTTCCCAGCCTTGCCCACCTGTCTACAGTTAACACAGGATCAGTCCATTCAAACTAAGATGGACTGGTTATAGTCTTGACATCTGAATATTTTACCTCTGAAGAATAGAAGATTCTGGGGGGATATCTCATATCCTTATCATAACCTGCCACTCCTAACCTCCAAAAGCTCATGTCCATATCACAGTGCAAAATGCATTTACTCCATCTTCAAGGGTCCCATAGTCTTGACAGTTCCTGAGATATCTCAAGCCCCCTGTCCCATTTTTCATGGGCAGAGTAACAATTTCACCAAAACCAAAAGTCCAAGTCCACAGTCTCATAGGAACCCCAAGGCAAACTCTTGGGGAAAAGCCAAAAGCAAACCCATTCTACAGTTTCAGAGTGTCAACATTTCCTTTTCAAAGGGGAGGAACAGGACCACAGCAAGAAGGGATGGTGCCAAAGCTGGACTGTAAAATCCAGTTGGACAAACCCATCCTGCAGCCCACTATCCAGCACCTGGGCATGTGGCACAGTGAAGTTCTGTCCAAAGGGTTGACACAGGGCTCTGACCCTGTGGACTTGTTGGCTGCAGCCCACATGGCGTCCCTATCCACTTGTCTCTGCTGGATTCAGAGTTTCTCTCAGCAGATGTCCCATGATATGGCATCTGTCAGTCTCAGGGTCTCCACTGCAACGCCACCTGCATTATCATATCTCCACACCTTGTCTTCTCAGGGGCTGTTGCAGGGATTCAGCCCTGATGCACCCTGCCTGGCCTTCAGGGCATCCTTGGAAATCTCAGTAGAACCTCATTACCCCTGACTCCTGCATCCTGCATTCCTGCAGAACCAGCTCCACGTAGTTGAGGCCCATGTCTGCCACCATTTGACCTGTCACTAAGGGACCATAGATATACCACCCTCTGAGTGCCTTGGTGGCTAAGCACAGGAAACTACTTCCTAGGAGCCCCCATGCAAGCAGGATGCCCCTTGGTCTCTTCTCAAAGAAAATTCAACTTTTACACCCTTAAGACTGAGATGGGTGTGACCTTGCCAGATCCTGAGATGTTTCAAGCCCCCTGTCCCATTTTTCATTGGTTCAGCAATTGTCATCTCTTGTGCTGAGCACCTGCTGTGCAGAGTCAAGACCTGATTCAGGAACCAAGCTCCTGACCCACCAAACGAAGGTCCCCCACCATCAACATCCTCCTGCTCCTGCCCAAGTTCATTGTTATAGATAAAAAGTCATCTCACCTTCTCCATGAGAGGGCAGCATCCTGTCCTGTGTGCATCTGGTGATTTGGGACTCATTTAATGGCCCATCAAGTGTAGGAATCCAGGTGCACTGGAGCTGCAGGGTCAGGTCCCTTCCTTTCCTCAGCACCCTGCAGAGGCTGGGAGGAAGGGCCAGGGCAGCAGTGGGGGTTGGATTTCGGGCACCTCTGGAACCTTCTGCACCACTCCTCAGCTGCCTCTGCCCAAAGGATGAGTAGGGAAGCTCTTCCTGGGAGCCCTGGGAGACACTCAGCACCTCTGGGAGGGGTTTTGAGTGGAAATCATGAGGCTGGGTTGGCCTTTCCAGATCAGGAGCCCACAGCCTCCCTCACCAAAGCCACTGCACCCCAAAGGGTCCTCAGGCCCCTTCTCTTTTCTGTCAAAACACCAGCTTTGGCATCTCCTGTGGGTTACACACCTAGACCACAAGTGGCCTGAGACCAGTATGTTTTCTGAATTCCTAGTGAATTTTTGTCTTTGGTTTGACAACTTACTAAGGAGAGGGATTCCTTGAGTTTCCAGGAAATCTGTCCTAGTGATGGATGGAAGAGAATCAGCTTCATGAATGTGATGAATGTGGGAGAGGAATCCACAGTCAGCGCTTTGGGTCCCTAGACCCCAAACTCCACAACTTGCTGTGTCACAAACCTACCACCAGATGGCAAATAGACCCCACAGAGAGCAAAGCCTCAGCATCACTGAACAAGTAGGATAGATCCTGTCCCATGAAGATCCCTAAGGCTTGGGGCCTGTGTCCAGTGCCCTGCTCATGGCTGCTGGGGCTCTGTTCACAATGAGCCAAGTGTCCCCACAGTCCAGTCCCTGGAAACTTTCTATGTAACTTTGTGATCTCTCTTGACCACAACCTGATAAGAATAGCCCTCCTTTTTTTTTAATTTTTTTATGGTTGTTCAAACATTATAAGCTCTGACATATCATATTTCAACCTGATAAGATAGCCCTTCCTGACGCCAATCTTAGAATCAGGGTGGGTCCTTGTTCCTCTGTGATGGAAGATGAAGCACCTGAGAAGAGCCAGACAAATACAGAGAGCAAATTTGACTTCAGGAACAGAACAGAGATGGCAGACTTTTCTGTAGCGAAGTAGGTGCCAGATCTGACGTCTGCAGGAGATGGGGTGTCATGCTTTTATCATAGAACTGCACCCTCTTTATTCTTGTATACATTCACCAACTCTCAGTTTAGTTAATTTACCATATTATCTTTTGAAATTCAGAAAGAAAAAGAAAAAAAATAGACATCTTATGTAAGGAACTAAGGGCATGGAACTGCCAAATTGTATAATTTGTAATTATAGGCTCAACACTTAGGACATGATTTGTATGAATAATATTCAATAACTATAACTGTTTATCAGATGAAATGACAGATTTTAAATTAGCAGTTACAATTTGCTTTTATTCCATATTTTATTGGTGCATTATAATTATACATAATGGTGGGATTCATTGTTACCTATCCATTCCTGAACATGACATAACAATGGGATATGGCCAATATGATTTCCATTTCTTTCATATTTTAGTGGCCATAGTCAATATACATTTGCAAAACTATATTTATTCCTGCAAAAAAGTCAGGTGCTGTGATGTTCAAGGGTCAATTCCCATACCCCAGTGTCTGAGTCTCACCTGGTGACACCCAAATTGAAACTCATACGAATCCATCCTGAAAAATGTACCAACAATGTCCTACAACTGTCACACTGAGAAAAGAAGCATATTCTTCGATTCAAATCCTGAGAAAATACCTATAGCACTCTAGAAAATGCATGGAATCTTCCTCCTCTTAACTATGGACAATATTAATGATGCATTATCCTAGTTTGGGGTTTCAGGTGGGGAGAGGAACTGAAGAGTGCCATGTCTATTCAGGGCCTCCTGATACTCTGGAGGCTGCTTTGGACCCTGGGGAAGGAAGTCCTCACATGTGTCCTTGTGAGACAAAGGGCCTTTGAAATGCTCCATCCAATTCACAGGGCTCATGAGTGGCAAAGGTCTGTACCCAACATAGATGGTCTGATTTAGGGTTCAGCACTACAAAAGTCAAAATCGTCTGGTTGGATATGGCTTAGCTGTGGATGAAGCTTTATAACACTGGTCCACTTTGTCTTTGAATATAGCCCTTGTTGCTCTGCAATGGACATTACTTTTTAAAAATTTCATTTATTTGTTCTAATTAGTTATATATGACAGCACAATGCTCTTCAATTCTTAGTACACAAATGGGGCACAATGTTTACTTCTCTGGTTATACACGAAGTAGAGTCACATCATTCCTGCAATCATACATGCAACCAGGATAGTGATGTTCTTCTCATTCACCATCTTTCCTACCTCCAGGCCCCCTTCCCTCCTTTCCCTCCTATTTTCCCAATCCAAAGTTCCTCCATTTATCCCATGCCTCCCCACGCCCTGCATTATTGAGCAGCATCCACTTATCATAGAAAACATTTGGCCTTTGGTTTTTTGGGATTGGTATATTTTGCTTAGCATGATATTCTCCAACTCTATCCATTTACTTGTAAAGCCATAATTTTATTCTCTTCTAATTCTGAGTAATATTCCATTGTGTATATATACCAAGTTTCTTTATCCATTCATCTGTTGAAGGACTTCTTGTTTGGTTCCACAGCTTAGCTATTGTGAATTGTGCTCCTATAAACATTGATTTGGCAGTGTCACTGTAGTATGCTCTTTTTAAGTCCTTTGAGTATAAACCAAGGAGTGGGATAGCTGGTTCAAATGGTGGTTCCATTCCAAGTTTCTAAGACATATCTATAGTGCTTTTCAGATTGGTGGCACCAATTTGCAGTACCATGAGCAATGCTAAGTGTGTGCCTTTTCTCCCACATCCTCGCCAACACATATTGTTGCTTGTATTCTTGCTACCTGTCAATCTAACTGGAGTGAGATAAAATATTAGAGTAGTTTCAATTTGCATTTCTGTAATTGCTAGAGATGTTGAACATATTTTCATATATTTGTTGATCGCTGTATTTCTTCTTCTGAGGATAAATTTATTTCTTCTTCAGTTCCTTAGCCCATTTAATGATTGGATTATTATTATTATTATTATTATTATTATTAATAATTTGGTGTTCCTTTTTGAGTTCTTTACATATCCTAGAGATTAGTGCTCTATCTGATGTGCATCTGGTAAAACATTGCTCCTATTCTTTAGGCTCTCTCTTCACTTCACTAATTATTTTGCTGAGAAGAAACTTTTTAGTTTGAATCCATCCCATTTATTGATTCTTGATTTTATTTCTTACACTTTAGGAGTTTTGTTAAGGAAGAGGGTGTCTAATCTGACATGATGAAGATTTTGGCCTACTTTTTCTTCTATTAGGCACAGGGTCTCTGGTCTAGTTCCTAGGTCCTTGACCCATTTTGAGTTGAGTTTTGTGCATGGTGAGAGTTAGGGCTTGATTTCATTTTGCTGCATATGGCTTTCCATTTTTCCCAGCACCATTTGTTGAAGAGTCTATCATGTCTCCAATATATGTTTTTGGTGCCTTTGTCTAGTATGAGATAACTGCATTCATGTGGGTTTGACTCTGTGTCCTCTATTCTGTACCTTTATTCTGTCTTTCCTTGGGATTCTGTATTCCTACTAAAGGAGCAGAGCTACTATAAGTTGTGCTTTGCAACATTTTAGTCTAATAAGATTCATATTAATTTCTAAATTTATCTGTCTATGAATGAGCTTTTGTTGGTATATACATGTTTTCTTAGTCCACAATAAAGCATCATGTCAAGTCTTTCCAGAGGACCTCCCTCTCTTTAACTCATACCAATTCATCAAGCATCTTCACTACATCTGAAAAGTCTCTCCACTTTGGTAATATTGCTTGGGCTGGAAGCTGGTCACAGCTCCACCACCTCAAGAGGACTGTTGGTGACACTGGTGAAAAAAAGGGATCTGTACCCTGGGGCCTCTTGGGGTGTCCCCCTCAACTGTCATAGTATCAGGGCTTTGGCTCTTTCCTTCCTCTCTCGTACAAATAGCCCCTGCACTCAACTGTCCCATGTGGGAGCTTCCCCTGGTGATGGGCCTGAACTTCACAGCTCACAGGAACCACAGGATGGCCTCCTCATTCCAGCTTCTCCATCTCCTGCTGTTGCTTCTCAAGTGAGGAAATGGCCAAGCTGCCCCTCTGTCAAAGTGGCAAATTTGTAGTTAATAAATGAATATTTGAATTTACAAATATAAGCCTCTAATTTTATGTTCTAGTAACTAAAAAAAAAATCTGAAATCAATTGTGCACCCTTAGAAACTAGGAGAAGAAAGAGAAATCTAGAGCAAGCAGATAGAAGAAAATTTTATGATATAAAGCAGAAGATAAATGAAAGAGAACCAGAAAATCAATGACACCAAATGGTGATTTCCTGGGAAGATCAGAAACCTTGCAGACCCTTACAAAAATTCATCCAGAAAAAAGAGGGAAGGCAGAGATGACCAAAGTCAGTGTCATAATTGGTCACAAATCTACAGAAATTTAAAAACATTATATGAGAATATGAAAACATGCCATTATTGTCAAATTATGCAATTTAAATGAAATACAACAACTCTCAGAAAGAGATAAATTATTAAGTGACTCAAGAATATCTAGAAAAATTGGATAGGATTATAACAAGAAAAGAATTTTAAAGTGTTTAAATAAAGCAAAGCACAGAGTCAGGATATCATTGGGGATTCAATCACATATTTGAAGTAGAAATGTCATCAGTCTTACTCAACTGTCTGGACATGCAGGAAGAAGAACTTCCCAACCTGTTCTATGAGGCCAATTTCACCATAAGACCAAGCCAAAGGGCCTGGCAGGGAAAGGAAACTGCTAGTGTCATTTGATCACTTCTTCCTTGTCCCGAAAGTGGGACCACTGAGGATCTCCCTGGGAGAATTCTGTCACCAGGGAGCCTCTGAGGCAGCTGCCTCCATCCTGTGGAAGCTCTGGAGATAGCTCCAGCCTTCCCCCTGGTTTTTGCATCTCTGCAGTGTAGACAGGAATGGGGAGGTGGATTTGCTGTAATACTGGATAAATTGTGTCACAACCTGGCCTTGATAAGACTCTTAGGTAAACATTCTGACCCCAGTATATTCACTCACTCTTTGATAATGAAAACATCACTTACTTAAAAACTCCTCTCCCACACTCCCAGAGGGACACATGATGTCAGCTTAACCCCTCAGGACAGGACAGGGCTCCTATTGAGGGTAAATCTGAGGCTGCCTTCAGCTTCTAAGCCCAGGGTCCTGTGACACCAACCCAGGATGGAGCCTACAGAAACTGTAGCTGAGATGTGCAGAGGGCTGAGTCCTTCAGTGGGACAGAGTCCCTGCTGCTCCTCACTGGGCTTTCCTCTCTGGCTGGAACCCGTGCCTTGTTTTGTGGCCACCTCCCTGAGGGTGAGAGATCCAGCTCATACTGGAGTTCAGCCATCCAAGAGTCCATGAGGAATGGGAAAGGCCTTGCAGCCACTAGCAAGGAGGACAGAGGCAGGGTGTGGCCTAGGACACTCTGATAGACAGTCCATGTAGTCCTCCTGAGCAAGTCCTTCTCACAGAGGACACTGACCTGCTGCAGACAGGAGAAGCACAGGGACAGGAGGGCTTTCTTGTTCACTAGGTCAGATGAAGCCCAGAAACACAGGAGGAGTCTGGACAGGAGCTCAGGACACACTCATGTCCTACTCCCTAGGCCACCTCAGTTTCTGCGGTGGGAGGACCATGTGGTCTATGGGCCAGTGCTTCTCCTCCCATCCTGCTGATTTGCATCTTCCTCTCAGAGATCACAGAATTGTGAGCCAATTTAAGGGGTCCCTGGGGGAAGAGGAGTGTTCAGCTCAGACAACACCATGGACGTTCAGGCTCAAATTGTCAGCTTCCTGCTGCTCAGTGTCATAGGTAGGAAAGAGAAAGCTCAAGACCCAGAGTCCACTTCCCACATGAGTTAGTTGCAACCTATGCCAGGGTTTTTATCTTAGTTGCTTCTGTACCTTGTCTGGTATGAAGAAGTCCATGTGTCTCTATTTCTGCTAATTTTCTCTCTTTTCACCTCTCCCAAGTGAGCATAGTGTCCAGTGGAGAAATTGTGCTCATGCAGTCTCCAGGGTCCCTGGCTGATTCCCAAGGAGAGAGGGTCACCATGACCTGCACAGCCAGCTCCAGTATAAGCACCAGCTACTTGCACTGGTACCAACAGAAGCCAGGGTCCTCTCCATGTCTACTGATCTATAGAACATCCACCCTGGCCTGTGGAGTCCCAGAGTGCTTCAGTGGCAGTGGATCTGGGACCTCCTACACATTCACCATCAGCAGCATGGAGGCTGAAGATGTTGCAACATACTACTGTCAGTACTGGGGTAGCTCTCCACCCACATGGTTATACACACTGCAACAAAACCCCTTCAGCCCCTTGGGCCAGCTGCTTCCCCCTCAGAGCCTGGCAAGGTCTAGGGCGGTGTCTGCAACTGAACCTCCATCCATTTCTGCAGTGGTGCCATGGTGAATTTTCCTCAAGGGTGTTTGGCTTCTGGACAACAGGAAAGTTCAGATGTGCAGCTGGGATGAGGTCCCCAGAGGGCCCAGCTTTTGTGACAAGCATAGAGTTTGCTAATGATGACACAGAGCTCCTGAGTGGAGCATTGATCCTTGGGAGGAAGCTCCTGGGCTTCTGAACCACTGTGCAGGGGCCTGAAGAAACATTCCTTCCAGAGTGGTTTCCTGTCAGTGAGGAGCAACTATGGAGAGACAACCCCTGTCCTGCCCCAGGACCAAGTCCCTCAACACAGAACAACCATGCTCCCAGGGTGAAGAACTGTGGGGTGAAGCCATTATAGCCTCTTCTTTTGGGGAAGGCTGAAGTTCCATTTTGCATATTTCTGAAGAACGTGTTTCACTGTGGAAGTGGCCAGGACAGCCATCCAAGCAGGAGAAAGTGATAGAGCTCCCAAGTAATGACAGAATGGCTGTCCTCATTCTTTTTCAGTGATTAGTAACTAATCCTTCTTTGGGGTGATGATGCCATGATAAACGTGTGGAAAACACCTCATGTCAAAAAACCAGTGCACAGGAACAAAGTGTCTGAGGCAGAGACCTCCACCTCTGTACCCCACCCCATTTCCCTGAATAACAGGAAGCCTGTTTGACACCCTTTTCCACCTACAAGGTGTTGTGAAAATTTAAAGTGTAATTGAATATTTCTAAAAATTGAAATAGAGAACACGGGCATCACAGAAAGAGAGTATGTTTAGTGGAAGGTCCTGGTTAGGCATGGAGACTGAGATCTGCGGGAAAGGCACCTCTCAGTTCTCTTTCCCTTCTAAATAAAATCAGCTCACACAGTCCAATTAACTAAAGGAAGAGCATGGCCAGGAGTCACCTCCATGGTCTCTTCAGTGACAAAGTAAAGGGCTTTCACAAAGAGCTGTCAGTTTTGCAGGGATCCAGAAAAATACTAAATGGTAGTGAAGATTTTGCGTCTCGTAGGTTGGTTAGGATCTGCACAGCCAATCACTCTCTGTGCCCTGGACATTCTGCCTATAAAACTGAGAAGTGGAATTAGGTAGTTTCTAGAATTCTTCCCTCCCAGCTGGGAAACACCTGGATACCACTGAGGACAGCTGTCCCTGTCCTCACAGGGCTGTGCATGTGCATTGGGTTCTCTGTCCCTCTCATTCCCAGCAATGTTGGAGGACCTATGTTTCCCCCTCACTGCTGCATTGCTGACAGCTGGCTTATTTGACACTCTCCTCCTGCTAAGGACAAGGACTCTCCATCCAGGGTTCCCCTTGCAGACTCAAGTGTGGGAGGCATTGGCCCTAGCATGCAGCCTCAACAGGCTCCTGTAAAAGGGAGAGACCTCTCTGCTGCTGACCCATGCAACACAGGGGCCATTCCAGGAGTCCAAGGACCTCTCTGAACCAGCCATGGAACTGAAAGAAACAACACATAGGATTTTCTTTGCCTACCCATGGACAAACCCAGCTGACCCCATTCCCTGTAAGAGCTGCCTCCATAGAGTCATTCAGCTTAGGTCCAGGGGGCTCTGATGTGCAGAAATGTGCACTGGTTTCCATTTAGATGCAGCACATGGCAGGTCCGAATACTTTAGGGCTGTCACTAAGCCAGGTCTCCGGGTTCAGAGGGCCATCCTTAATTTTCATGTGTGCATGAAATCCATGTATGTCTGCAGAGTTTGAAAGTACCCAAAATACTTTGCTTCCTCTAGGATTGAGTAGCAATGCAGAGGCTACTTCCACTGAAGATGGAGGGCAGAGGTCGTTTGTTATTTATATCAAGCGGGGAAGTGAGAACAGGTCAGAGACAGCTTTAGTAGTGAAGTTATTTTTTCTGCAAAATTTTTCTTGACTCATATAATTTGTAATTGTATATTTCAAAGGAAAAAATGCTAACTGAAGGATATTTGATGGGGAAATCATTTGGACTAATGAAAGAGGACATTTCTAGGAGTAGCCGCTTGAGCCTTGGTGTGTCAGGTACAGGCCCTTCCAAATCTGCCCTGAGCAACTCTTGAAAATAGCAAAGGTGTGGTTCTGTCTATGTCCAAATAATGAAATTATAACACTCGAAATTCACTCTCTTACCTGACTCTGGCCTTAAAATAAGGACAGAGTCACAGGATACTGGGCCACTCTACCCACACACCCTCTGAGATGGTATTCCTTGTTCTCTGCACTCTCAGCTCTCTGTGATTTCCCAGCCTCATCCCTGACCAGTCCCGGCTCCCTAGTGTCCTCTTTACTGAGGAGCTGGCCTGGGGCAGATGTGGTGTTCTGTCAGCTCCCTGGCCAGGTGGGAAGCCCACACAGCATCGTGTTTTCCTGAGTCCAGGACATCTTGCAAGGTTGATCTGAGTATGCAGCTGAGGAGGAGGAGGAGTGTAACAGAGGTCTGCTCAGTGACCCTCTTCTCTAGGCCCAAGCTGAATCTGCTTTGCATATCCTCCCCAGAGAGCCCCCACCTCTCACAGGCACTATTAATGGATCCCCAGGAGAGGAGACAGGTCAGCAGGAGGGAGAGCAGGCACTCCTGGCAAGATGAGGTCCCTATCTCAGCTCCTGTGCTTTCTGCTGCTCTTCATCTCAGGTGAGCAAAGGAAGGGGACATGGTGCTCTGAGCCACCTTCCCATGGACATTGCCAGAGGGGACCCACTGAGCATGTGCCTGAGACAATCTTTCTCCAAAGGAATGGATTCCTCACCCTAAATGTTCCCTTACAATAGTGAAGTATGTATGCTTTGCCTGGGTTAAATTGATTGTGTCCCTACATTGACCTTGAAAAGTCTTATGGGATTGCAGGTGTGAAAATGGGCACTGCCCTCACCCAGTCCCCAGCTCTCCTGGCTGTCTATCCTGGGGAAAGAGCCACCATCACCTGCACAACCAACCCTAAGGAGAACTCCAAGTTTTCTTGGTACCAGCAGAAACCAGGCCAGGCCCCTAAACTCTTGGTGCATGGCACATCGACCCTGGCTTCAGGAGTCCCAGCACGGTTCAGTGGCAGTCATTTGGGAGCAGATTTTACCCTCACCATCAGCAATGTGGAGACAAATGATGCTGGCACTTATTACTGTGTTGAGTGGCCAGGAGACCACAGTGACACATCCCTGAACCAAAACCCTCACAGCTGCGGAGAGCAGTGACACCTCATGATGCATGAAGCCCAGGGTCCTGAGTGTGACTGCCACTCCTCTGAGGCACTGTGTTTGTCCTGTCACCTGCAGAAACACCTCCTGATAGTACCCAATGACACAGCACTGCTCTTCCAGAAGAAAGGTGGTGGAGCTTGGTGACATCCCTGGAGGATTCCAGGAGGAAGGTCAGACATGGAGCATGAGGTGTGCTTTGACTGAGCAGCTGCCCTTCCATAGCATGTCTGCATGGAGCCATGAGGACAGAGCACACATCATGACTGAAACCTTCCTCTCCTATGGGGAATCTGATTCCTGGAGGGAGACAGTCATAAATAATTATATTCATAACTAAGGGTAAATTCTAAGCTGAAGGTGCCCTTGAGAGAACCTGCAGCCTCACTCCACACAATGCAGGGTCAGGCACCAGAAAGAGGTTGAAAAGGAGAAAGGGGTCATGCCCTTCAACCAGAAGACCCCCAGCCCTCTCCTACTGAAGATGGAAACCACCTCCCAATATGCCTTTGACAGGAAGCCCATCATTAACTCATGGGTCTTGAGGGGACATTTATCCAAACCAAAGCTCAGATTAGAGGTTGTGTCCTGTGCCACCCAGAGGAGCAGAGCAGTGAGTTCAGCTTGTCTTGCTTCAGAATAATGTCTCCTCTTGTGTAAGGGACAGAAGATGAGAACCAGAGGACCTGAAATCCAAGAGTGTCTAGGTCAGAGTTTTCAGAAAACAGGAGGGACAAGTTTGTGTCACAGAAAATTTGCTGTGAGCACTGGGTGCAGGATTCAGGAGTCAGGAGCCCTGGTGTCTCATCTGCTGTGCCCTCCAGACAGCACAGGTGCAGCTGGGCCACCAGCAGGAGGTTTGTGTTCAGGCCTGCACCCCTGTGGGAGCAGCACAAGTCCCTTGGATACAGTAATGCACTCCAGCATCCTCAGCTCCTCCCTGTGGATCATCAGTGTGAAGTCTGTCCCTGACCCACTGCCACTGACTCTGCCTGAGACCCCAGAGACCTGTGTGGACACATACTAGGCCTTCTGGAGCCTGGCCTGGCTTCTGTACAGCCCAATAGACATAGGTGTTTCCATCACTGTGTAGGAGGCTCTGACTGGACCTGCAGGAGATGGAGGCTGGCTGTGCAGGGGTGATGGGCAGGGAGAGGGGAGTATGGGTCAGCACAATATGCCCCCTGATCCTAAAGTAATGACATTGAAATGCAAAGTTATGTACATCATTAGCCATTTTCATGAGTTTTTTTCCATGAGCTTGAATTAGTTTTTGTGTGCATTATCTTGATTCTTTCCACCCAAATGTTCAACTTCACAACAGAAGCCAGTTAGCTAAGGTCTATTTGTTCTCTAAGACTCTTCCAACTTCATTTCCCTCTTTGTCTGTCTTCACCAGAGCACAGCTCTTTAGTAAGCCTCACCTGGCCCATCTGGAGTGCAAGACCAGCACATCTCCATGTGGATTCCCAGGGTTCACCTCCCTCCCCCTTCTCCTTTCCCATCCCCTCTGTCCTCACCAGGGATCCAGAGCAGCAGCAGCCCCAGGAGCTGAGCATGGAGCCTCATTTTGAGAAGCTGAGCTGAGGAGTCCTGGTGAGTCAAGGCGAGTTTAGAGCTGAGCTTTTAACTCAGCCTTGCAGGAAGGTCCTCCCCAGGGAGCAGCATCCAATCCCAGGTGGGTGCTCTGGGATGGAGGACCCAATGGTGTGAGTGAACACCTGTCCTGTCAGCAAGTTAACCTGGCAGGTCCTCTCTTAAGAAGCTAACAGAAAAATTCTGGTTCTCTGAGTGGGAGAACGAACATGATTTACAGTTTCTTCCTATTTTTCCTTGGAGATTTCCAATTTTATTACTTTCCCAGGAACATATTAGTTTATTTTTTTAATAATGCCAAGTTTCCATAATCCTGTGGGAAATGTTACTTCTTTGTTCACATTAGTATGAACCATCAGGGCATGATTACTTTTAGTGACATAACACACACAGAGCAAAGAGCAGACACTTAAGTGTGAACCTGAATGGATTTCAAAGTACAGTCCTGATCCTTGAGGAGCTGCAGGAGATACCATTTCTCCTTCTGCTTCCTGCTGCCTTCTCCCATCAACAGCTTCCCAAGGTGGCTCTAGTACTGGATCTAGCACAACTGCTTGAGTCTTCTTGAACTTGAACTTCATGTGAAATTCAGTGTTGCCTTGTGTCCATGGCCTCTCTTGTTTTCTTACCATCTTGAATCTTCCTTGCTCCCTGTGGCCTCTAGATCTGTCTGTGGTCATTTGCTGGGGTCCTACAGGGATTCCTCTGGGGATTCAGGTTGGGCTCTGTTGCCCAATGACAGCTCTTCATTTGTGCTGATTTGCCTCTATTATTAAGGTCTGTTTAGGGTTGTGGAATTCTGCTCTAACTTTCCTTTCAACATCCCTCATTCCACTGTGATTCCGTTTTCCTTGGTCACAGTGACAGTTGGCCAATGGCTTTGTGACTGTCTGCAGTGAGTCAGATTTCACTGGTTCATTTAGTGTTTTCCCTCAGTTCTCCCTTTCAGCATTTTAGCTGTAATGTGTGGTGTTAGAAATCGTATCCTGTTTACTCTGACATGTTGCTGTGATATACACATGAATCATCTGGAGGGGTCTCACTCCCTGTCCACCCAACCCATATCCACCCATATGATCACCAGCTGCCTGAATGTGCTGCTACCCTCCTGTTGGGGACACTGCAGGTCCCCTGGGCTGGGTGTGGAAGGTTGGGTCCCAGAAGACAGGCCACAGACTCCCCTACTCTTACCCTAAGCTCTAGGGCTTTAAGGGATGAACTTCTCAATCTACTTTATTCCTGAGATAATTTCGAAAGAACAGAGCCATTTTTAATGATTTAATGATTCACATTCAGTTTTCTGCTTGTTTTCTTTGTCTGTTGTGCTCAGAGAATGCACCAAGTTGCTCGTGGCAGCAGAGCTGGCTGCACCTTCCCAAGTGAGTTTAAAGCCTGTCATTGCCTCCCTGAAGGGGACAGGCTGGGCAACTTGGCGCACCACACAAATACCTATGAGCCTGGAATTGGGCTGGGTGCAGCTGGGTGCAGAGTGCTAGGGCAGCATGTACAGGATCCGGGCTCCTTCAGCAACACCTGGATGGGAAATCAGGGTTTGGGCTCAGTGCTCTCCTGTCACAGACAAACCGAACCCAAGCACACGCCAAATTCCAATCTGGAGATGCTTGCACTCAGAGGTGTGCATAGCAATGTCTACAAACATTCTATGTAAGTAATAGGATTGACAAATCAGTCCACACATGAGATGATGGGACAAGGACCCACGCAAACACCAGGGTTTCAGAGAGGAATTGCAGGTGGGGAGAGGAGGAAACACCAGGAGAGCGGGGGTTACTCAGAAAGGCTCCTGATCCCTCAATAGCCTAGTTAAACTTATTCTGAAATAATTTTAGATGTGGAAAATTTAAAATATAAACCCAGAAGATGGGAACGAGCAGTCAGCCAGAGGGAGGTGAAGGGCTTCTGGTCTGTCCACAGCAGGGCTTCAGCCCTTACAGTCTGCTGCTTTATAAGCAGCCACAGGAAGGGAGACTGAGGCTGCAGACACAGGACTGGGCAGGATAGGGACCTGCTGATTCCCTGAGGTGACCACTGCACACTGCACCTGTGCTCTGGCCCCACACACACTCCTCCATGACTGCACACAGTCACTAGGTGCCAATCAGACATGAAACCATGGAAACAAATCCCCCCTGTTCTCCTCCTCAAGCTCCTCCATGCTCCCTTTCACAAAACCACATGTGATGATGCAAAGGGACAATCAGCATGGACACAGTGCTGCTGAGGAGTCCAGTCTGGGATTACATCCCAGTGATTTTTCCCCCCACTAATGTCCATTTTTATGTTCCTGGACCTAATTTCAAATTCCTTTCATTTTTGGGGGGAGGGGGCCAGGGATTAGTTGTCATGTGTCTTTATTTTCCTACCATCTGTGATGTTTTTTTGTTTGTTTTTTGTTAGTTTGTTTGTTCTTTTCTTTCATAACCTTGTCACTTCCAAAGTGTACAGATAGGCTTTCTTTTAGAATGTCCCCTTGACCAGGTTTTTCTGTTTTTTTTTTTTCCTATTGATCAGATTCATACTATATATGTTTATGGGAATGTTTCAGAAGGAATGCTTCTCCTCACCGCATCATATCAGGGGTTACACGTGACAAGGTGACATTACTGAGGAGGATAAACAATGTGACTGTGAAGCACTCTGTGTAAGGGAGATGAGGTCAGGAAACCTACCTGGTCACAGCTTCTGTAGCATTAGGAATAGTCTTCCTATAGCTGAGCCTGTGTTTTTAAGATTCAGTTCTGTTTGAACTTGCTCTCCAATAAAGAAGAGTGAAGGAATCAATTGTTTTCACTCAAATGACAAATTATTCCATAATGGACACTAATGGCTGAAATGGAGAAAGGAACAGAAGAATGAGCTCATTAAACCATGGGAGAGTCCACTAGAGAACAGCCATGGCTGAGTCACAGATTTGGGTAAATGAATGGACATTTCCACCACTTGGTACCTGCTGAAGTCAAATGGACAGATGGAGCAGGTACAGAGCTTCTTCCAAGCGGCTGAGGGGTGGAACTGCCCTTGGTGACACTGGGTGCACCTTATATGGAGTCACACAAGGATAACAAACCATCACTGCTGAAGAGAAATGGATGTGGCTGGTGAGCAGTCCAGGGGAGGAAGTCGAGGTCACAGGCCACACAGACACAGCTCTCCCCAGTCTTCCTCTTTGGAGATACACATTTGCTTCCTTCCATGGAGGCATCCCCCTGAGATTTAAAATATTTCATCTCCCTGAAGAATGCGTAGCTCCACATATATGGAACTTGTGTCTGGAATTCTGTGGTTTTCTTTGTTTTCAATTTCTAATTTGACCATCAACAGGATTTTGCCCTTAGATTTTTAGTGACTGAAGAAACAGAGGGGAGGTGAGAGGTTCTTCTAAAATTTAACAGCAAAGAAGAACCACCAGATATTCAAGGAAAACTAAACTTGTTAAGGGGAAGTGGCAATGTGTCTGGGACAGTGGTAAAGAGCAGAGCACTGCAGTACTACAGCATAGGGAGGGGGACACCAGTTCCTTGGAAGAGAAAATGGAGGAAGGCTAAAATGTCCTTCTCTCATATTTGTAGCTCAGATTTACTTGAAACACTGTCTGAGACAAAGTCCTGAGCTGGCAGCCACTCCCTAAGGGTCTGCCTGCTGCCCTCCTTGGCTCCCAGCTATTTCCACCTCAGCCCAGCTTGGCCCTCCTCTGAGCAGGGTGCTGGCCCCAGAAGGGAGGTTTGTGTTTGTCCCTTCCGTTTGGAGGTCCTGTGAGTGTCCTGCTCACAGTAGAGTGCAGCATCTGTAGCCCTCAGTCCAACTATAAGTCATAAATGTAACCCAGACCTGCTTCACAGAACCAGGGTGGCACCCCAGGACCCCTGTTGACAGCCCAGGAGCTGGCTGAGGGGAGATTGTGGCTTCTGCTGGAACCATCTCACAGAGGTGCTTCCAGGACTGTGGCTTGGGGAGAGAGGCCATGCAGGGCTTGGAGATGCTCCCTCCTGTGGGTGAAGTCAGGAGGGATGCAGACTGAGTCAGCATGGCAGCACCCTCAGAAATAAACAGAACCAAGAATCTCCCCATTTTAAAATGTGAACAGGATACAAGACAAAAATCGAGACAGAGAAACATGATGCATCATAATCAAATAGTTTGCACATAAATATAAAGTATTGTGTAAGTCATTCCTAAGATTTTAAGAAACTGTCAGCTTGAGTCAATGTCTGAAAGGTAATCCATACATGTTTTTCTCAGTTGTTCTACAAACTGAATGGAAATAGCCAGCACAGTTCTTATCCTTAAAGTCACTCATATGTAGAAAGGATCCCATACACAACAAAGCACCAGAGCCAGGGGACCTGCTCTTGGTCTGGGGACTATCTGGCAATGTGGTTTCAGCCAGAGTGAGGAAGATCAATGCTGAGCTTTATTTTTAAGCCTGAGGCAGAAGCAGCTAAACAGCCCACATTCTTCTCTTGTAAAGAACCTCGAATAGGTATTGATTATTCTGATTCCACCCATAGGCTCCCACCACAGGGAACTCAGTGTGGCTCCTGTGCAGATGCCTGGGCATGGTCCATCCTAAACAGGACCTCAAAGATCAGTGTTGTAGAAAAAGGGTCTCAGGCTGTCATTTGTCATTAGGACTGAGGTACATCTCCTGTGCCTGATTTTTTTAATGTTGTCATAAACCTCAGCAAATGCATGGTTTTCCATTGTCCTTTTCCTCATTGAGAGGATGTTTCCTCAGCTGCTGAGGACTGAGGAAACTCAGACACCTGTTCCTGTCTCTGGAGCCAGGAGGGGACTATGCACATGAACAGATGTGAATGTGAGCTTCATCCCAGAGCCGTGACCTATCACCTAGAGACGTTGCACATTCTTCACCTGGATGAGGAGTGCCTCTATCCTGGTCCTCCTAGGCCTTCATCTTCATGACCAGGTCACCCTCGAGGGACATATTCTATCACGTTTGCCGTATGAAACAGACCCTACTGCTCATAGCAGTTATGTTGGGTATATATTCTTTGGGTGTCATTTACTATGTCTGCACCATTTGGGGGATAGTATATGGCACAGAGGAAGGGAGTGTGGCCAGATGTTCCCCTGTTACATACAGGAGCCTTGCTCTGTGTCCATGGAGTCTATTAAAAATGGCTGTGGAAGGTGTATGCATAAAATTCCTTGGCAGGCCTGAGGCTGACCCAGTTCTCTCTTTATTCACTTATGTTTTCTTATATTCTGCACGTATAAGTGCAGAGTGTGCTGGAACTCACATCCTGAGGTAAGGGGGCAGCAGACTGGCAGAGT
Source organism: Marmota monax (assembly GCF_021218885.2). Classification (NCBI taxonomy): domain Eukaryota; kingdom Metazoa; phylum Chordata; class Mammalia; order Rodentia; family Sciuridae; genus Marmota; species Marmota monax. The sequence goes on along the minus strand of NW_026693896.1, from coordinate 61,037 downwards.
CCAGGATATTCATTCCCCCATAGGAAGAAATGGCTGAAATGATTTGCACATGGAGATGCATCACCAGGAGCATAAATCACAAGGTGAGATACCTTTCTCAAATAAAGCACATCCTCCTCAACCCCTTGGTCACTAGCAGATCTAAGGTGCCCTGGTGCCCTTTGAAGGTAATAAGTTTAATAGCTTCAGCTCCCAAATTGCTCTGGTAGAACAATTGTTCAATTTTCCCACACCCAACAAAATATGTATAAATTATAGAAATAACAGCATCATTATTTGCACACAACAGTCACAAATAACAGTACCAATCAGAAATGTTGCAGCATAGGTACTCTAAATGATTCAAATGCCTCTTCCCTCCCAGTGCTTTCATCCTGAAGCACAGGACAGACAGTGAACAAGGCAATGCCATTTCTGCTGCTTCTGCTCTAATCCCTCTAGACTCCTACCCTGAGTCCTTCTCTCAGAAAGGATTTGGACGTTCTCTTATTTTTTTCCATTTTGCATTCTAGATATGACATTAAAAAGTATCAACTAGTCTGCATACTGGGAAATTACATATGATCAACAAAGGTGCCTCATTTTCATGCATTGTTGGGTCTAACCTCAATCCTATCATGAGAGAAGATCTTAAGAAATCACCTACTAAGAAAGAAAATTTAAGGGGACCCTGCCAACTTAATACAGATTAGAACAAATCCAGGAAGATATTAAAAAGATCCAAATACATATATTGTAATGTTTCAAGACTCGACTCATGCCATGTGTTTGACCTCACCTGAAAGGATAGTGTACTATTACTTAGCCAAACTTTAGACTCCAACGGTAAGGAGGCCAACCTAAAAGCAATGTGGGGAAGACTTACATCTTGCCCATGCCCCAACAACATAGACTAGGGGTTAGCATTTTTGGTTTTCTGGAGCATGAGCAATTCCCTGGGACAAGCTGGGATCTGGGTGATGAGCAGGATGTCTGGAAAAATAATTTGGTGGGCCTTCAGGAAGGTCCTGTTCTTTAATGGAAGGACTCAGGAAGACAGTGCATGACACCCTAAATCCTAAACCTATGAATGGATGCACATTTTTAAAGCTGTAGGAAACTCCACCCATGTCCTTGATCTGTGGGACAGCTGTGTCCCCAAACTGATGGCCTGAATCAGGACCCAGCATAACAGGCAGGCCACTGGTGGACACTGTGCAGCTGTGGTGAAGCTGTCACAGCTGGATGATGGAGACTCCATGCGAACATGGAGTAGCATCAGTGCAGGAGCTTCCTGGAGACAGAGGAAGGTCAGGAGAGCAAGAGTTCACCTGCTGGAGGATGTGGCAGATTTACAGGGGACAAGTTGTCCCCCTGTTAAGGAGAGAAGGCCTTAGCAGCTGGCAGTGTGCAGTGTGCAGGTAGGACCATCACAGAGCACAGAGGATCATGGGAGTCAGAGCTCCTGCCAGCTGGACAGCACCACCATCTGCCTCAGACACCTGGTGCCACTACACCAAAGGGGTCAAAGCCTGGCCCTGCTCCTCTGTGCACTTGAGGTTTACCAGTACCCACTGCCAGGACTAGAGAGTGTTGTTCTTCACTAAATCTCACAAGGGTGAGGTTTCTTGCTCCTCCAATCCCTGCTTGGGTTCAGAGCCATATCTGTGCCTGGGCCAGATTCCTGGGGTGCTCTGCCTCAGTGGAACCCAGAGGGAGCCACGGAGCCCCATTCAGCTCCTCTGCCTCCTGTTCCCCTGGCTCCCAGCTGATGGGAACATGGGATGGTTCTGCATGTCTGTAAAAACCCCTTCAATGCTGTGGGCCTGTGTCCTGGCACCTCAGATCAGCAAGCACAGTGACCAAAACCCAATATACTGCACTGATCTGTTTCTACTGTGGAGACTGTGGTTAGACTTAAAGTGAACAAGTGATGATTCAATCTTATCTCCATTTTTAGGGACCATGTGAGATATTGTGCTGATACAGACCTCAGCCTCATTGTCTCTGTCTCCTGGGAAAAGCAAGCTAAAGTGTGGGCATCTCATGACCTTGGCACTAGCAGAAACCTGGGCAGACACCTGGAGGCCCCATCTGTGCTGCATCCTGCAGGCCCAGTGGTGTCCCAGCCTGGCTCAGGGGCAGTGGGTCCTGGAGAGACTTCCCCCTGTCCATCAGCACCCTGCAGCTGGGATGCCACAGTTTCTTACTCTCAGGAAGCCTCAGGGGCCACCACAGCAGCCCAGATGATTCCAGAGGGAAATAACATCTGTCATCTACCTTCAGTACATTTCTGCCTGGTTTGTAACTGCTCTCTCCAATGACACAAAGTTAGACTTCTACAGTTTTCTGTGTCCTCTGCCCCCTGAAAAGGAGATTGGAGGAGACAGAAAACCCACCTTCATTCATGTATGAGAGATGCTTGGTCCCTTAGACCTTCTTTTGCTTCCACAGGTACATGGCAGAGGTTAAACAGGATGGGGGAGTATTTACTATTACATGCATGTGAGCAGGAGGAAATGGAGGCTCAGGGAGACCTATGAACACCCAGGGCTATGCTCAGGGTGAGAGTGAGTACCCAAGTACAACTGTGTGCCAGGATCCCTGCGTACTTTTCCTCTCTTCCTGACCCAGTGATGGCCTCCTCTCTCCAGGACAGAACCTGCTAATGATGGCAGCAGCAATTGTCCTCAGGTTCTGCTAACAGGGCATTTCCTCTGCATTCTAGGATAAGGCCTTGGGGCAGTTCTGTGTATTGTGGCCCTCAAATGTGGGGCTACAGCTCCTTCATTCTTTGTGTCTATGCAGAAATCGCCCAGCTGTGGCTTTCTCCACACACAGCAGGCTGAGGGCTCCATGGACACAGAGGCGTGGAGGGCAGGGTCCATGGGTGGGTTCCTCCTCCCTGCCTCTTACCCATGCTGTGCCAATTCCAGAAACCCCAAACATCTCAGTGGGTTTACACATCTTCCTCTCTTTCTGTCTATATTTCTGTTTTTATTTCCAAAGCATAAACTATCCCCTTGCTTCTCTAATGTCCCCTCCTCCTCCAAGGGTCACCAACACATAACTACTTAAGACACAAGGACAGCCTGTTCTGAACCAGAAAGTGACTACAGATCACCCCTCACAGCTCAGGGGGCTCACTGTGTCCTGTGGCCCCAGGGAACCATGTTCCTCCAAGCAAATCTGAGCTGTCCTGGTCTGACCTGGGACACCTAGACACACTGAGCCTGTGCTGATTGACCAGGAGGGGCCTCCCTGCAGCTGTGCCCAGCCTGCCAAGCCCTGCTGAATTGCATGTGCCCACAGCACAGCTCCCTGCCCTGAGGACTTCTTAAGAGGCTGCTCACACCCTGTGCTGGAGTCAGTCCCAGTCAGGACACAGCATGGCCATGAGGGCCCCTGCTCAGCTCCTGGGGCTCCTGCTGCTCTGCCTCCCAGGTAAGGAGGGACAGCACTGGGGATTCACTAATCACAGTGTTGTCAGTGCTGCCTTGCTACTCAGTAAAGTCCTCTTGGAACATCACTACTTACAAGGATATTTCATTTTCTGTTTCCAATGGCAGGTGTCAGGTGTGACATCATGATGACCCAGTCTCCACCCTCCTTGCCTGTGTCTCTTGGAGACAGACTCAACATCACCTGCAGGACCAGTCAGGGCATTAGGAGTAATTTACATTGGTATAAGCAGAAACCAGGGAAAGCTCCTAAACTCCTCATCAGATATGCAAACATTTTGGAATCTGAAGTCCCCTTGAGGTTCAGTGGCAGTTGGCTGATGATTGGCTCACAGCGGCCCCAGCAACATCTAGCTGATTGGCTCCTCGGCCCCAGCAACATCTAGCTGATTGGCTCCTCTGCGGTGATGCTCATTGGACTGTTTCCCTGCCCTTTCAGACCACGGAGCTGCTCATTGGGGGACTTTTTTGGCTCCGCCCACGTGACCCAGCCAATCGGCCTCAAGAGCAGGAGGATTGTGGGAGGTGGAGTGAAGCGTGTGTGGGAGAGAGAGGCTTGGGGAAAGCCGGTGGTGGCAGTTGAGGCTCTGAGGGTTTTTCCTGAGAGACTATTTTGTTTGTCGTGTGTGGTTCTAAAAATAAAGTTAGTTTCTTTTGACAAGTGGCTCCTGATTGTGCCCAGCCAGACTGCGGCATTTGGTGGCTCGCACGGGGAGCGACTGAGGGTAAGTGAACTGCTCGCCCCTGAGGGCAGGGCGAGAGGATGGGTAGCCATTTTAAGATTCCTCTTTTGTTATTTTGTTTCACTTTTGTTTTAAGTTGCCTGTCCCTGGAGATGTGTAAGATGGAAGAAAAACCGCTCACATCTGAGGAACAGATAGGGAGAAAGGACGGATGGACATTTCAGGAGGCTATTATAATGATTTTGTGTTGTTCCAATTTTGTTTCACTCAGTTTCAGTTTTGTTAGGCGTTATCTTGTTGGGTTGTATTATAGTAGAAATACGGGATCAGAAATTAGTAAAAAACAAACTGAAAGAGTGTTAAGTAAATTGTTAGAGGAAGGAGGCATCTCAGTAAAATCAAGAACAATCAGGGCATACGTTGATACAATACAAAAATGTAGCCCATGGCTTTTTAAGGAGGAGTTGTTAAATATATCACAATGGAACCATCATGGTGAAGATTTAAAAAGAATAGAAAAGAAAAGCCCAAGGACTCTGCCAGTTGGCACATTGCCATTGTGGACATTCGTATCTTGTTTGCTTAGTCCAAAGCCTTCAGTTCAGACAATGGTAGAGGAAGGAGAAGACATAATGATTCAAGTAAAAGAGAAGGTCTCTCAAGTTAGTCAGACAGAGGAAAAGATTCAAGTAAAAGAGAAGGCCTCTCAAGCTAGTCAGACAGAGAAAGAAAGTGTAAAACAGAAAAAGCCATCAGGGGGAAAGTTACAACAGGAGACTGCTACTAACACCTTTCTATCACCAGAGGGTGTAAGTGTCCAACCAACAGCACCACCTCTACAGGAGACTGCTACTAACACCTTTCTATCACCAGAGGGCGTAAGTGTCCAACTAACAGCACCACCTCCATAGGCTGGGAGGCCCCCAACCCCCGCAGTTGATAGTTGGGATCCTGAGACAAGGTCTCAAATATTAACATGCCCTGTATTTGAGGCAGGAGGGCAGCGATTTTACCAAGTTTTAAATTTCAAAACAGTGAAGCAGCTAAAAGAGGCTGTAACAACCTATGGTCCTCAAGCACCCTTCACTGTAAGCTTGGTCGAATCCATTAACAACTTGAACATGACGCCAGCAGATTGGGCTAATATGTGTAAAGCTGTGCTAAATGGAGGACAATACCTGTTATGGAAGGTTGCCAATGAGGAATTTTGCAAGGAGACGGCTAGGCGAAATGCAGCAGCTGGTTATCCTCAGAGAAATCTAGATATGTTGTTAGGAAAGGGACCTTATGAGGATCAGCAGCAACAAATTGCATATGATCCTGGCGTATACGCACAAATTGCTGCAGATGCAATTAAGGCATGGAAGACTTTACAAGGACATGGAGGTTTACAAGGTCAATTATCTAAGGTAATACAAGGAGCTAATGAACCTTATGCTGAATTTGTAGATAGGCTTATTCAAACAGCTACCATAGTTTTTGGGAATACAGAACAAGCAATGCCATTACTAAAACACCTGGCTTATGAGCAAGCGAATCGTTGGTGCAGAGATATCATTAGACCATGGAAACATGAAGATTTAAACACATATATTGAATTATGTAGAGACATTAATGAACAAGAGCAAGTCGTGGCAGCTGCAGTAAAACAGGCTTTAGATGCCAGAGACATTAATGAACAAGGGCAAATTGTGGCAGCTGCAGTAAAACAGGCTTTAGATGCCAGGCCAAGAACATGCTACAATTGTGAACAAACAGGACATTTTAAAAGGAATTGCCCCATTGGAGGAGGGTTTAACAAAACTAGGTATCAAAGGAGTAGAATACCAGGTATTTGCCCACGATGCCGTAGAGGGAGACATTGGGCTAATGAATGCCATTCTCAAACCACCATAGAGGGTACTCCATTATCAAAAAACGAACAAGGACCAGGTGTTTATCCACGATATCGTGGAGAAAGGCATTGGGCTCCATTGCCAAAAAATGGACAGGGGGGCCCAATGCTCCGGGGCCCAAAACCACAAATATACGGAGCACTGGAGGAACCCAGCAACCCCATCAGGGTAGTGCCCAGGACACATTGTCCATCAGATCCCTCATCAGACAAACCAGAGGGAGCGCAGGGTTGGACATCTGCGCCTCCGCCAGAGCAGTACTAACTCCAGAGATGGGAGTTCAAATCATTCCCACAGGGGTGAAAGGACCTCTTCCCAAAGGAACAGTAGGCTTATTATTGGGACGCAGCTCTTCTACTCTAAAAGGACTTATGATAAGTCCTGGGGTAATTGATCCCGATTATGAAGGTGAAATAAAAATTATAGCCAGTTCTCCAAAGGGTATATCAGTAATTTCAACAGGAGATAGAATAGCACAGTTACTAATAATACCCAGCCTACATGATAAATTTTCCAGTAGTACTGTAGAAAGAGGTTCCAAGGGATTAGGCTCCACAGGTGTAGATTAGGCTATGCTTTCTTTAAATTTAGATTCTCGCCCCATGCTAAAACTAAATATTCAAGGACATGAATTTAATGGGCTACTGGATACAGGTGCAGACCTTAGCATCATCTCTCGTCAAGAATGGCCAAAACATTGGCCATTACAACAAGCCACTCAAACGCTTCGAGGCCTAGGAGTGGCGACTAATCCCCATAGAAGTGCAATGGTATTAGATTGGAAGGATCCTGAAGGATGTGAAGGAACTATACGGCCATATGTATTGGATCATCTTCCCGTAAATTTATGGGGACGAGATGTCCTAGATCAATTAGGTTTGACATTAACAAATAACATCAACCAAAATGCACCCACTATTATGACTAGACAAGGTTTTAGGAAAGGAAAAAGATTAGAAAAACAAGAACAAGGTATAGCAGCACCAATACAAATAGATCAAGGGAGAGACAGACATGGGTTGGATTTTCAGAAAGGGCCACTGAGACAATAAAAATTACTTGGAAATCAGAAAGACCAGTATGGGTTCCTCAGTGGCCCCTGACTAAAGAAAAGATACAAGCAGCCCATGACCTGGTCAAACAACAATTAGCAGAAGGACATATACAACCTTCTGTATCTCCCCATAATACTCCCATTTTTGTCATCAAAAAGAAATCTGGTAAATGGAGATTACTGCAAGATTTAAGAGCCATTAATAATGAGATGGTTATTATGGGACCTGCTCAATCAGGGATTCCTCAGTTGTCTGCTTTGCCAAAAACCTGGTATGTTTTAGTTATAGATATTAAAGATTGTTTTTTTTCAATTCCAATTCATCCTGAGGATAGTCCACGTTTTGCATTTACTATCCCTGCACTGAATCATGAAGGTCCTGATCAGAGATATGAATGGAAAGTACTCCCTCAAGGGATGGCTAACAGCCCAACTATGTGTCAAATTTATGTTAACAAAGTAATCCAGCCACTTAGAAATCAAAATCCTGAACTACAAATATTTCACTATATGGATGATGTATTATTAGCACACAAAGATAAAAACACATTGCTAGAATGTTATGCCACACTTACAAACTTATTAAAAAATTATAATCTAGAGATAGCAATAGATAAAGTACAATTAAATTTTCCAATTAATTATTTAGGAGTTCTATTATCCTCAACCATGGTCCGTCCACCAAAAATTCAAATACGAGTAGATCAACTCAAATCACTTAATGACTTTCAAAAGTTATTAGGAGACATAAATTGGATAAGGCCTTATTTAGGTATACCAACAGGAGAGTTGGGACCTTTATTTGATATCCTAAAAGGTCCATCAGATCCAAATTCACCCCGAATGTTAACGCCTGAAGCAAGAAAGGCATTAAAAATCATTGAAACATATATGGAAAATATGCATTTGGATAGAATTGATATAAGTTTGCCTTTATTATTTATTGTACTACCAACAAAAAATATTCCTACAGGAGTATTTTGGCAAGAAGGTCCATTATTATGGATACATTTATCTTATTCTCCTAACACTATTCTTACTAGGTATCCTGAGGCTGTAGGACAATTAATACTCAAAGGAATAAAAGCAGCAAAGGGAGTGTTTGGAATTTCTCCCAATAAAATTATTACTCCATATACTATGAATCAAATTGATGAGTTAGCTAATGAGTTAAATACTTGGGCAATAATCATGTGTAAATCTAATGTTTCATTTGATAACCACTTACCATCTAATCCTTTATTGTCTTTTTGGTCATTGCATCCTGTAATTTTTCCAAAAATGACAAGAAAAACACCTATCATGAATGCTCCAAATATATTCACTGATGGGTCAAATAATGGTACAGCAGCAGTCGTTACCCCTGATCAAACTTTTACATTTTTAGTACCCAAACAATCAGCTCAAAAGGTAGAGCTTAATGCAGTTTTACAAGCTTTTGTGATGTTTAAAGATTCTGTATTTAATTTATTTTCTGATAGTCAGTATGTAGTTAATGCTATAGTATCTCTTGAAGATGCTGGCAGGATTTCCCCTTCTTCTACTGTTTTCTCTTTGCTTTCCACTATACAAAGTCTAATCTGGGACAGAAAAGATCCATTCTTTATAGGACATATCAGGGCACATACAGGATTGCCTGGAGCCCTTAGTGTGGGCAATGATTTAGCAGATAAAACTACACATGACATACATATTTTCTCTACACTAGAAGAAGCTATAAATTTTCATAAAAAGTTCCATGTCAATGCTAATACTTTACAAAAGCGTTTTAAAATAACTAAGGAACAAGCTAGACAAATAATAAAACAATGTCAAAATTGTGTGACCTTTTTACCACAAGTTAATCTTGGAGTCAATCCTAGAGGATTGATACCTAACCATATTTGGCAGATGGATGTCACACACTTGCCAGAATTTGGAAAATTAAAATATTTGCATGTTACAGTTGATACTTCTTCTGGATTTTTGATGGGCTCCCTTCATGCCGGAGAAAAAACTAAAGATGTTATAGCTCATTGCTTACAAAATTTTGCCACTGTGGGTGTTCCAAAACAGTTAAAAACAGATAATGCCCCTGGTTATACTTCTACCTCTTTTAAACAATTTTGCTCAACATTTGGCATTACTCATATAACAGGAATCCCATACAATCCACAGGGACAAGGCATAGTTGAAAGAGCTCATCAAACTATTAAAATGTACTTATTAAAGCAAAAAGAAGGAATTGGGAAGGGGTATATATTCCCCAAAGATAAACTTAAAATAACCCTTTTTACTCTAAACTTTTTAAATTTGGATTCATCAGGACTTAGTGCTGCGGAAAGGCATATGTGTCCAAAAAATGTACATAAGCCCAAGGTACTTTGGAAGGATATTCTAACAGGACAATGGAAAGGTCCTGACCCAGTAATTGTCTGGAGTCGGGGGTCTGTTTGTGTGTTTCCACAGGGAGAACAGCAGCCGATTTGGATTCCAGAGAGATTAACCAAGGTCCTGACCCAGTGATTGTCTGGAGTCGGGGGTCTGTTTATGTGTTTCCACAGGGAGAACAGCAGCCGATTTGGATTCCAGAAAGATTAACTAAAGCGATTTCTACAGACCAAAAAGAAGATGATTTGGCTCAAATCCATAACAACTGATATCCAAAACTCCAGTTTGGCTATTCTTACATCTGCAACAGAACCAGGATGCTTTTTTCAATATCTATTTTATTATTGCCCTTTGCCATATCATGAAGTTCTATTTTGTTTTTTGAGCTCATACAGACCTAGGTTAATGTTTTGCTGATCAGTTCTATTTTTTGACTATAGAGTTTTTAAGCATTGCAATGGAGATTTCACCTGTAAAAAGTTATAAGGCCTTTACTATAATGTTATGTGTTGTATGTATTATATTATGTGTGCACACTTGTGTTTTGTGTTATATGTTTGAATGTACGTATGTCCATATATCATATATGATGAGCGCTCATGATAAAATGGATCCAAATATTTTTTTTTTCACGTGATTTATATGGTTTAATTTAAATTGGGTAAACAACTGTTGAGGATTGTTTTAATATGTAAACAAAAAAGAAGGTTAACAGATCTGTTTGTTTACTTTTACCTTTCCTTTTCATTATATTTAATAATTCTCTTAAAGATAATGTAAATTGTTAAGAAAATTGTTTTCTTTTAGTGCCTTCTGTAATGTTACATAATTTTTTCTTTAACCATTATTGCCAGAATTCCTGTCTTCATCCCAGTGCTGGTGAAGACAATGTAAATTGTTAAGAAAATTGTTTTCTTTTAGTGCCTTCTGGAATGTTACATAATTTTTTCTTTAGCCATTATTGCCAGAATTCCTATCTTCATCCCAGTGCCGGTGAAGACAATGTAAATTGTTAAGAAAATTGTTTTCTTTTAGTGCCTTCTGTAATGTTACATAATTTTTTCTTTAGCCATTATTGCCAGAATTCCTATCTTCATCCCAGTGCTGGTGAAGTCAAAGATAAAACCAATCTACAGCTTCTACAATAGCCATCACTGAACTGCTTGCAGAACTTGCCTGGACACATTGTGAGCTCACCTGTATGCATTGTGAACTATCTGTTGGTACAGCGAATTGTGGTAGTGCTGGAGTATTTTTGCTGATGGTGTCACCGGTGGTACAATTTAGGAGCCCTCAATTGGCTTAATGTCATGGCATTTTGCATCCTCCTCTACTAGTGATGGTCTAAAATTTGGGGGCCAACAGAGGTGAGGCAAAGAACCTCACCCCCCCACAGGTGCAAAGGCCTATCCACAAGTATGGCTGTATGCTGGACCGGTAGTCAGTGACGGGTATGATCCAATTGCAGTGGTACCAACCTAAGACAGGAGGCTGACGCCTAGAGGTCAGTTCATCCGATGACGGGTAAGGACCATATGTTGAATTGGACTGCCTAACAGGCACGGTCCCTAAGCCACATGCTTGTTGTTTAAACAGAGAGGGGGAGATGTTGAGAGCCACAGCCAAAGGGGCCCCAGCAAACTTCCAGCTGCCAGCAAACTTCCAGCTGCTGGCTGATGATTGGCTCACAGCGGCCCCAGCAACATCTAGCTGATTGGCTCCTCGGCCCCAGCAACATCTAGCTGATTGGCTCCTCTGCGGTGATGCTCATTGGACTGTTTCCCTGCCCTTTCAGACCACGGAGCTGCTCATTGGGGGACTTTTTTGGCTCCGCCCACGTGACCCAGCCAATTGGCCTCAAGAGCAGGAGGATTGTGGGAGGTGGAGTGAAGCGTGTGTGGGAGAGAGAGGCTTGGGGAAAGCCGGTGGTGGCAGTTGAGGCTCTGAGGGTTTTTCCTGAGAGACTATTTTGTTTGTCGTGTGTGGTTCTAAAAATAAAGTTAGTTTCTTTTGACAAGTGGCTCCTGATTGTGCCCAGCCAGACTGCGGCAGGCAGTGAATCTGGGACAGATTATTCTCTCACAATCAGCAGCCTGGAGCCTTAAGATGTTGCCATTTATTTCTGTCTAATGGCTACAGTGTCCCTCCTACAGTGACACAGGCCATGGAAAAACCCTCCCAGGGAGCAGAATTGTGAGGCTGGCTGCCTCACCTGCTGAGGGTACTGCTCAAAGGCACCCGGGTCCCAGGGCCACAGAGAGGATTTTGGGAAGGATCCAGTGGGGCTCCTCTGCAGCCTGAAGCTTTTCTTCAGCTCATCCCCAGCAGATGACCATGATAATGACCTCACTGACATATTACAGTACAGAATTTAGACCTCAAGGGCCTGAAACAGGCAATAGTTGGTGACATGCAGCAAAGACAGGCCTATCCATGTATTCCACAGGGGAATATTTTAAGACTTTGATTTTCAGTGTAGTTTGACTTCCCAGCAAAACTGGGTGAAGTACAGAGTTCTCCTGTGTCCCACTTCTCCCACAACCCTTCCATCACCATCCCAGACTCTGTTGCTTCTGGTACAATTCATCAACCTTTGCCCAAGTCTACCAGTCACACCAGGGTCACTTTGAGCATTCTTTGGAAGTATACAAATGGACAGTGACATGTATCCAACAGTGTGGACTGGTACAGTGCAGGTCCTGCCCTCACACTGTCTGAGCTCCAGCTGCATCTCACCCTCCCTCCTCTGCTACAGACCTTCATGACTTTCCATCATGTAGTTTCACTTGGGCTGAGTGACCCCCATTATTCTATCCACACCATGAGACCAGGCTGACATCCGACATCCACCTGACCACAGTGGACCTGACCAACACTGGAAGACTGGGAACGTTCTCATCTGTGCCTTTGGGTTCAGTCGTGTGTCAGCCAGAAACATGTGGAGAGCTTCTGAGAGTTTTCATGGGTGCTATAATTCTTATACAATACACCATTCAACCAAGCAACTCATTTACAGGAAAATAATCAACCTAGTGCACTTGACCATGATATTATCATAAACACAGGTGCAGTGGTCTTAACAGAAGAGAAACCCACACAAATCAAGCTATGCTGGCTCTGGGCCCCATGGAGTTGATTTTCTGTCCTGCCTGGTGTGGAGAAGGCTCAGCAACACTGACCCTGTGTGGTTCTGTTTCTCTCAGACATGGAATATTAGCTCTTCAAAATCGTGGGGTCATCCCTACCCTCTCTATTGTGCCCATGGAACACCTTGGAAACTTTCTATCTGCTCAACTTTTGCTTTTCTGTTCAAAGTTATTGACCTAAAGGATTGTCATGGTCACTCTTCCATTAAACTGAGTGAAATGATGAACACAGGGTCATCAGATCCCATAGGACAAGCGACTAATTGTGAAGAAAGCATCCCCATTTTTGAGGCTAGGACTATAGATCCTGGTGATCAATGGCTAATAGGAATCTATCTACTCATTTTAAGAAAGGGCCTGGAAAATATGTCAATTCTGGAAGAGCTTAAGGAATGGTCCTCCGATGACATTGGAACTGATGACAGCTGGTAGGACTGTTGAGCAGGTGTCAGCATGAAGCTTCAGGTGATGCAGGAAGTGGCCAGCACAGGTCCAGGCAGCATCATGGGGCACAGGGAATGTGACCTTCACAGAGAGACAGGGAGACATGACCTCTAGCCCCGCCTCCTGGTCAGTCTGAGGCTGAGAATCATGGGGTCCAGTCTCTTCCTTTCTCCCTGTGATGTCATAGTGTCACCTGGATATAATAAAAGCCATCCTGGCTGCTTGGCCAAGGTCTGATCATGGCCGTGGACTAGGATCAGGAGGCAGGAGGAGCAGGTTCAGGCTACTTGCAGCCCTAACCCCCTCACCCTGGGCCTGTGTGTGCCGAGGTCAGGAGACATAGCCACGTGTGTGGCAGGTGTGTCTGTGAAGCTCCAAGCTGTTCTGCCCACCTGCTCTCCTCCCAGCAGCACAGATCAGCCATGGGGGGGGGTATGAGGCCTTCACCTCAGGATCCTCCTGCATTGATATCAGACAGGTGGGGTTAGGGGAACCCAGGAGTGAAAGAGCAGCCCCTGCCCATCAGGTGAGAGCAGGTGGGGTCCAGGGAGAGCAGGCCTGCTGTGGGTGGGACGCTTAGGTGTGTGGTCATCACTGCTGGGGCACACACAGACACAAAAACACACACACTCACACACACAGACACACCCACAGACACACCCAGAGACACACACACTCACACACAGACACACACACACATTATAGTAGACTGAGATTAAGGTTGGGAGAGAAATCATGAACATGGCTCATAATGGTAGGCATAACCTTCCAATTCTCTCTCACTTGAGGACCCACAGGTGCTACTGTGATGACCCAGGCTCCTCCCTCCTGCCTCTCACCCATCCACCTCCTGCAGGTCCGCACAGAGCCTTCTACAGACAGATGGATACATTGATTCTTGCAGAAGGCAGGAGAGTCTATGTGGCTTCTGATCTTTTGGGCTTTCAGTTGACTCTGGGTCTCAGGCAACTTCAGTGGCAGAGGGTCAGGGACAGAATTCATGCTGGACCTCAGGACGGTGGAGGCTGAGGAGGCTGGTGTTATTGCTGTGTGCAATCTATAAAAGTTAACTATAAAAATTAAGATATAAAACCCCACAAAACTCCCTGCTGGGTGGCCCAGATGCCATGTGTGCTGCTTGTCAGAGGAGAGGCACTGCAGATTCTCTGTCTGTTGGAGAGAAAGATCCTGGGATCTCAGGGGCACAGAGTGTAGTCAAAGACTCTGGACCATGTACATAGCTTAGAGCGCAAGCTCTTTTTAAGACCTTGTCAGAGGGGGAGGGCAGGAGCAGGAGGGAGTGTGAAGGGTCTTCGGGAGCCTCTGGTCAACCCAGCAAGATGGAAGGGGAGCTGAATGACAGCTCAGGCTGGGGCTCCCTTCCATCAGGTGCCTTCACCAGGACCAGGCACAGAATCTGGAGGTTTGTAACAACACAATAGTATGTGTTTTCTTTAGCATTTATTTTGGTGTAAATCTCATCTGCACATGGCTGGACTTGAGCAGGAATGTGATGACCTCCTCTCTCTCACCCTTCTTTGTACTTCTTTTATCTCTGGCCCATGTCTCTCTCCAGGTCAGGGTTGGGCTCAGCGTTTTACACCACTCTCCCAGGGAGGCTGTGCACAGTGAGGACAGGTGAGCCTCTCCCAACCCAGGCAGGAGCAGGAATGGGGATAATGGGATCAGCTCAGGGGCCTGTGAGAGCAGAGAGGGGGTGGGTGTGGTTTCTGGGAGGATTATGATTCCTCATGAGCAGAGTGGAGCTGAAGCCCTTGGCCGCTCTTCTCTATGGCCCAGACATATGCCTTACTTGGCCTGGAAGAATGAAACCCAGGTTTGAATGTCCAATGTGCTGAGGATGGAAAAACACAGAGCAAACCTGGGTCCTTTCTGCTTTTGCTGAGATATGGCAAATCCCCATGTGCTCCAACCTTCTTAGTTGATTTATTTCTTAAACCTTCCCTGGAGGGATGAAAGAAACTAAGATTTGCTTCTAGCATCATTCTACCTTCTGTAGAAAAGACACTTATGTGAAGGAGTCTTCCTGGGCTTGAGCCCTGCTGCACTGGAGAGAGAGGCATTTACCATGTTAAGTGCATTGGGGAAAGTGAGTTCAAAGGGCTGGAATCATAATAGGCTCCCTCCTCCTCTGGGGACTGAGTCAGGCCCAGCCAATGTACAGTGAAACCCCAACACCTCCAAAGCTTTAAACATTCAACTCTCTTCCTGTCTTCAGTGCTCTGTTTATATTCTAAACATAAAAATTTCCCCTATTTCCTATTCCTCCCTGCTCCAAGGTTCTTGTCATACTCCAAGAGTATTGTCATTAAGAAACACTACGTGGTGGCCCATGCCTGTAACCCCAGTGGATTGGGAGGCTAACAAAGAGAATCATGGGTTCAAAGCCAGATTCAGCAAAAGCAAGGGACTGAGGAATTAAGGAGACCCTGTCTCTACATAAATACAAAATAAGGCTGGGGATGTGACTCAGTTGTTGAGTGCCCCTGAATTCAAATCCTGGTACCAAAAATAAAATAAAGAAAGGAATTAACGCTACAGTTGGTTGTAATGATGTATGACTGCAATCTCAGGGACCTGGAAGGCTGAAGCAAGAGGATCACAACTTCAAAGCATGCCTCAGATATATGCTTTCTGCAGGCAAAATATATTTATTTTGACACTGGTTGTCCGTACTGCATTAGTAAAGGATGGACCTAAACATGCATGAATGGTTATTTTTTCTTAACATGAAGAATATATATATATATATATATATATATATATATATATATATATATATATACTGGGGATGTTGCTGTATGGCTAAGGACCCCTTGTATATGGTACAATCCATGCTACCCCCCCAACAAAAGAAAAGAAAGGAAGGAAGGAAGGAAGGAAGGAAGGAAGGAAGGAAGAAAGAAAGAAAGAAAGAAAGAAAGAAAGAGGGTGCTTGGAATATAGCACAAGGCCCTGGGTTCAGTCCCAGCACCAAAAAAAAAAAGGAAGGAAGAAAGGAATAAAGAAAAAAGAAACAATATGAACCATTTTCAGAACCGTGACGAGAGCAATCTGTCATCACTCACAGAACAGTTGACCGAATCTGTCCTGTGGCCCCCAGAGGGAAACATGTTTTCTGCACCACAGCTATGCTGTCCTAGTCTGACGTGGGACGCCTGGGGACATAGGCATGTGATGAGTGACATATGAGCTAGCCCTGCAGCTGAGCCCAGCCTGCTGATTTGCATGTGCCCACAGCACAGCCACCTGCCCTGAGGATGTGTTACTAGGCTGCTGACACCCCATGCAGGAGGCAGTCCCCATCAGGACACAGCATGGCCATGAGTGTCCCCACTCAGCTCCTGGGGCTCCTGCTGCTCTGCCTCCCAGGTAAGGAGGGACAGTACTGGGGATGTGTTCAGCACAGTGTGGTCAGTGCTGCCTGGGTCTTCAGGGAAGTCCTCCTGAAACATGAATAATTATAAGGATATTTATGTTTATGTTTCCAATGTCAGGTGCCAGATGTGACATCATGATGACCCAGTCTCTATCCTCCTTGCCTGTGTCTCCTGGAGACAGAGTCACCATCACCTGCAGGGCCAGTCAGAATATTAACAGTTGGTTAGCTTGGTATCAACAGAAGCCAGGGCATACTCCAAAACCCCTGATATATAAGGCATCCAATTTGCAATCTGGGGTCCCCTTGAGGTTCAGTGGCAGTGGATCTGGGACAGATTACACTCTCACCATCAGCAGCCTGGAGCCTGAAGATGTTGACACTTATTTCTGTCAACAGAATGACAGTTCCCCTCCCATAGTGATACAGACCATGACAAAAACCTCCCAGGGAGCAGAAGTGTGAGGATGGGCTGCCCCAGTTGCTCCTCCTGCTGCTTCTACCTGCTGAGGGCAGTGCTTGGGGGCACCAGGCTCTGGAGGTCTATAGTAGACTTTGGTAGGGAGCACCAGGGAGACTCCTCTACACCCCACCCTCTTTCCTTCTCAGCCCCAACAGGTGAGACATGACCATTTCCTCCAGGTTTAGTGAGTGATTTTGTCACTTTGTGGGAGGAGTCCAGCTCTCTGTATCAGTTTGGATTCTTACCTCAAATTTGAAATCCATGGACTCACATTCTAAGTCACAGCTTTCAAAGACTGAGATCTGTGCATGAGAAAGGCCCCTGCTCCCCAGAAGCCACATCTCCTCTGAGAGAAGTTGGAGCCTGCAGATTCCTGCAGTGGCCCAGGAGCACCTCAGGGACACTCACACCCAAACTATAGCACAGACAATAATGTGCACATAACTGTTGTGATTCCCACACACAGCAAAGAAAACAGAAAAGGTGCTGGGGTGTGGATCAGTGGTTAGGTGTCCCTGGGACCAATCCCTGGTACCAACAGCAACAGCAATATCAGCTCACTGTGCTGATTTATCCTTTAACCCTCCTCCTCCCTAGGCATCCCGTAGCAGGTGCCAGCACCTCCTCTCTATGATGCCTTGGCCTGGGCAGGACCCATGACAATTCTACCTACTCATCCTCTGATGGCTCCCAATCTTACCTTACCTTCCCTGGTGGCAAGTTATCATCTGCTTTTGACACGTGTTCATCAAGTTTCCTGGGTCCTGATACACTCCCAGGTGAACTTTTCTGAGCCCTCTAGTAAGGAGCAGGAGACCGTCACTGCAGTAGTTTTGAAACTGGAGTTTCCTGGTTTCTGCAGACAGGCAGGGTCAGCACAAGCTGCAACCCCTGGAGCTTGAGAGTGTGGCTGCTCTTAACAGGGCCATGCTCGCCAGCCTTGCACAGACCCAGAAAACTATGCTCACATCTTGGACTCAGGTCACTCCTCTGTCCACATTAAGGTTACGACCATATGCTCTTCTCAGACATCTGCTAACCTCAAGTAATATGTCATTTGTCTCCATTACCATGGCTGCACTGGGAAGGCAGTGCACCCTCTTTGTGCCATTTGAGGACAGTCTAGTTTCTCTCCCTGTGGTATTAACATATGTGTAAAATCAATGATGTCACAGGGGTCAAGTGATGCCACAAGGAAAGGGAAGACTCTTGGGACCCTGGGACACTGTGTGTGTGTTAAGTGGAGCCTCTGCATCTCCTCAAGTCCAATCTCAATGTACACTTCCATCTTAATGTAAGCAAAGCTGGGCCCAGTTGGTGCTGCTCTGTGCTTAGTCCCACACTCCCCTGTGGTGAGCAGCTCAGTCACTCAGTGCCCAGGCCATGGGGCCAGGGCTCAGGGATGACTTAGAGCTGCTTTTAGAAGAGTCAATAGTTCTTTCTTTCTTTTTATTTCCTGGGAAAGCCTGCTTTTCTCTAGTGCTGTGCAGGTCTCTGCTGTGACTCTTGTTGGGGACTTGTCAGAGGCACACACACTGTCCTCATCTAGTACAAACACCCCTACCCCTAGCAATGTGCTGGGCCCCATGGCCACACAGCAAGGCTACTAGGTCACAGCACAGGACTGATGTAGAGTGTCCTGCTCTGGACCCCTCAGCACAGACAGGCTTCCCAAGTAGCTGATGAATGGTTGGTGTGGCTCACCCAGCATGGAGGGTGCCATCTCAGCTCTGCACAGAGCCCAGCCAGCACTGAGCTTCCTTATCAGTGGTTAGAGGAGCAAGGAGCAATTCCTTGTCCTTCCCCTGAAGGGGAGGAGGCAGCAGGCCTCATACATCTGGGCCCCAACATCTTTTCAATGTGACAGGCCCGTCAGTTGCTGTAGGTCTGCAGCCCACACTCTGGAGACCATGATTTTCTCTGGACACTAGAGTTCTTGCCATTTCCTGCTCATCATGTCTAATCACCATGAGGTCATCCATGCAGAGTCACATGGGGCGGTGCTGCCTGGTGTCCGCGTGACCAGTCACTTCAGGCTGTGACCTAGAGCAAGAGAGTTATTTTTGCCTTGCTTCAGGTCTGAGGCTTGAGATGCTGTGGATTCCAGGATATTACAGGTTCAGCTAGAGGTCTGTGGCAGGTAGTGTCAGCTCTGTTGCTGGGCAATGTATCTGGTCCCTGTTTCTGTCTGAACAGAGACACTTGGCTATACCATACTCTGTTTCTGAACTTTGCAGGCACAGCTGGAATTTGAAGCCTCTCCCACCCCAGCAGAGTTGAACCAGGTCACTGCACGACATTGTCATCAATACCATCTGTCACTTTTCAAACTAGAAAAACGTTGTTGCAGATACATTCCCCTTTCCTTTCAATAGATGTACATATAGTGTCCTTTACAAGTTTTCCCTGGTGGCTAAAGTTGCTCATTTAGTAAATAAAGCTCAGAAACGTGGATGACTTCATGTTGCTGGGACATGGTGAGCATGGCTCTGGGAAGCTCTGCCTCAGCTGGGACCCAGAGGGAGCCATGGCAGCTCCCAGTCAGCTCCTCTGCCTCCTGTTACTCTAGATCCCAGGTGAGGGATCATGGAATGGTTCTACACACCTGTGAAACCGCTATCATTGTGGTTGGGTCCTGTGTCCTGGCACCTCTGTTTAGCAAGCCCAGTGATTCAAGCTCAGTGTGCTGCAAGGTCCTGGCTCTACTGAGTAGACTGGGGTATGATCTAGACTGCATAGGTGACCTTTCTGTTCTCTTTACATCTCAGGGACCACATGAGAAATTGTGCTGACACAGACTCCAGCCTCTGTTCTTTTGTCTCCAGGGGAAAGAGCCACCCTCACCTGAAGGGCCAGTCAGAGTGTTGGCAGCTCCTTCTCCTGGTACCAGCAGAAGCCTGGGCAGGCTCCCAGTTGCCTCATCTAGGGTGCATCCAGCAGGTCCAGTGGAGTCCCAGCCTGGTTCAGTGGCAGTGGGTCAAGGACAGACTACACCCTCCCATCACAGCCTGGAGCCTGGGGAGGCTGCAGTGTGACTCTGCAAGGCCACACAGGTTACCACAGTGATTCAGTCCCCCACAGAAACCTCACAGTCCCCTCTGCCACCCTCCCCCTAGAGTATAGCAGCTGCCCCCAGAGGCACCCAGTCAGATCCTTTGCACTTTTCTCTTCCCACTGCACCTGGAAAGGTTGTGTGAGTGGAAACCAAGGTTCATTCAGGTCTGAAAGATTCATGGTCTCCTAGGCCCTCTTTGCTTTCCTGGAACAAATGTGATTAGAGAGGATGGGGACACTTGGTGTTATTTCCCCATTTACCAGGTGAGGATGGAGTCTCCAGAATAGCCATAAGATCCCAAGCACAGGCAGTTAAAGGTGAATCCCTAAGTGTAGTTTGTTTCCCAGACATTTATATTCTCCTCATTTTGACCTCAACAGTATGTGGTTAAATCTGTCCAAGCACAGACACTGTCAACAATGGTTCCAGAAGTTGTTCCCATGTCCTGCTCACATTTAAGCCAGGGTAAGAGAGGGGATCTCCCACATCCTGACCCTGGGATATGGATACAACCACAGCATTTTTGCTCTGTGTAGCACAAGGAGGCTTTCTCTGCTATTCCTGCTTCTCCACAGATAGAGGGCCGAGGGTTCCCAGGAGGTGGGAATTTGTGGAAGGGTGGCTTTCCCAGGACCATCCCATGGAGCTGACATCTGAGTGACCTGTCCTACCTTTCTTTATCCTGTCATAATCCTGCCTCCTGGTGTCTGACCCCGAATGGGAAAGAGTGTGAATACAGTTCTAGCTAAACACACCTGGACATGACTTTTTTAAATAATCAACCACTGAGGGAGTTGTCTGGTAAAACCCTCCAGAATCCATTCAAGGACATTTTGCTGTGGTTTTCCATCAGTGGAAATGCAAGACAATGCCAGCTGTCCTGGCCAAGGAACTTTAGAAGTCACAAGCTCAGTATCTCACATGCACAACACAGTAACTGCCCCCAGAGAATCATGTACCTGTGAAGAGGCACCATCACATTCTCCACCTGCATGAAGAGCCTCAGATTCCTCTCTCACCTCCCAGTCCATGGGCAGACTCTTTGTGTATTCACTTTGTATTGATTGTATGGATGTCACCTGCACAATGCCCTGTGTGTGTCCTGGAGTGCCGCCCACTCTCCTGAGCAGGACCCTCACCAGATCCTGCAGGTGCAGCAGCCACAGCACCAGCCCAAAGGGAGGGCAGCCTCCAGGTGCAGCAGGAGCAGCTGAAAAGCCCAGGGGATGCTGGACACAAGGCTGGGCTCAGGGGACAGTGCAGTGCCTTAGAGGAGGCCAGGCAGGCCTAAGCCAAAGCATGGACACTTGTGTGCGAAGTCAGTCGACGCCGTATCCAGGATGTCCACAGAGACACTTTGTCACTCCTTGTTGAGGGCTCAGGCCACAAGGACTTCCAGGGAGTGGCCACCTAGCCTTGCAAGATAGGCCCTAAGATACGGTGCTGCCCTCCCAACTGACAGGATCCTAGTAATGTTCCTCCTGACCTTGACACCACCTACTGCTTCATGATCCTCCTGGTCATTTCCTCCTGCCTTTGTTCACTATCCATCAGAAACCTAGAGAAAGGACTCACTTTTGGTTAAGTGAAAACACACAGGGTCTCACTCATGTTACTCTTTCTTTCTGTGTCCCAGGTAAGAGATCACTTTCCCCTGAAGGCCTAGCAAGAGTATTAGCAGCATCCAGCCTGGCACCATCAGGACCAGGCTTGGCTGCTGAGCTCCTGCTGCCTGCTTCTGCCTTCTGTACACCCTGCCTTCCTGGGAGGGCTGTGGGGCAGGGACACTGGTTACTATGACCACCAGCAGACACACTTCCTTCAAGAAACTTGAACTTCTTCCTGCCCTCACTAGGGGACAAACCTCCACTCAGATGCTGCTTGTGCACAGGGCTGCTGACAGTCTGAGGACCCTCAGGGGAGCAGGTTGGGGACAGCTCTGAAGTCACACCCTCCCTACCCCTCCCATACCTTCTCCCTGTACCTGGGCTCCTCCAGTGTCTCTCCTCTGCCCTCCTGCCTGGGTCTTCTCTGTCCTTTCCCCTCCTGCTCTGAGTTCACACCTGTCACTCCTCACTCTCCACATGGCTGTCCTCATGTGGGTCACAACCCTGTTCTCCTGCACATCCTGGCCCTTGGCCTGCCTCTGAATTCACCCCTTGGATTCTCATGGGAGAGTCAAAGATGGTGCCTGGTGGTCTTTAGAGACCAGAAAGGAGAGCAGCAGCTGTTCAGGGTTGTACATGTGGCCAACATGGTCCACTGTGAGTAGAGTCCCTGCATTATATGAACTGTGGAGCTGCCAGAGGCACTTGTTTCCTTCTAGTCAGAGGAGTGGCCGCCAGCATTTGTGGATGGCTTTCTCCTGTGGCCATGCAGTCACTGAGCCAGCTCTTCTGCCCTGTGTGGGGAAGCAACCATGAAGGAGCTGCCCATGCCCAGCTCTGGACATAGAAACTCTATTTGGTCCACAGAACAACTGCCCATCACTATGACACTTGCTTCTCTCTGTCACTGGAACCCATCACATCCCCCAGTGTCCTGAGCAATGGGAAGGTCACTGTTCCAGGCAGCAGGAGGGCCCTGTGCAGGTCCTGAACTTCATGGTGCTCATGCTCAGTCCTGAGAGTGGAGAGGCAGCCATGGGTTTAGACAAGAGATGCCGGCTTTACCTGCCCAGGCTCAGGGTGTCTGAAATTAGAGTACAATGGGCAGTGTGGCACACACATAAGTCCCAGATACCTTGAGACTGAGGGAGGAGAACTGCAGGTTCAAGGACACCCCAGGAAAACTATAGAACACAGTATGTAAACAAAGGGAGCTGACTTGGATGTAGTTCATCGTGGCCTAGCACATCAGAACATTGACTGCATCACTACAGCTGATAAACTAATAAATAAGTAAATAAATATATAATCAAATGAATAAATAAATAAATATAAAAGCATACATTTAACAAAAAGTCAAGAAATATCTATGTTATACACATATTCATATTAGAATTACAGAGTAAACACCGACGTGTCCATAGGATTTATATTTTAAATATTATATATGTGGCGTGGAGTATTCCTTTAGTTTTAAATTGAACTCTGACTAAGAAGAGGCTCTGGAGGTCTTTGCTGACCCTCCTCTATGGTAGCAGAGTCTCTGCCCACGACAGTGAGCTCAGCACTGAGTGCAGAGCCAGGGAAGAGCCGACTCCTGGTCTCTGAACCTCCCTTGGCCATGGCCTCTCTGCTTGGCTCAGTCCTGGGGAGTGGAGCACCTTCCTCCCCTGGATCCCCAGCCAGGCAGCCTGAGGCAAGGGCCTCTGCTTCCCCAGGTCCTCACCAAACTGCCCAGGAGAACCTCCTCTTCAGAGCCCAGGGCCAGAGCCTGCAGCTCTCAGGCACCCCAGCCTGAGCTCAGCCTTGTGTGAGCTCCTGCCCCAGCCTTTCCCATCTACACCATCAGCAAAGTCCTTCCTTCGTCAGATGCTCTGTACACATTCCCACAATTGTCCACCTGCATGTTGTGACTTGCTAAGGAGAAACTTGACCTGAATATACTTTTCCTAGCCCCACAGTAAAGATTTCATTGTAGTCTCTCTTCCCTAAGGAACTTAGCACAAGCACAGGGATATTTAAAATAGGGTGAAGCTTTTAAACCTTCCCCTTTTTTCCTTTAGTTTACTGATCACCAGCTCTGTCCTGCTGTTTGTGGTAGGAACAGGTGAGCCTTCCCAGACCAGGGCAGGAGGAAGTATCTGGAGACAACTGATGATCCCAGAAATGATGTGTAACTGAGGGAGGGAGGGGTGGGGGCTCTGACTCAGAGGTAAAGAACTGTGCAGCATGCACCAGGCCTTAGGTTCAGTCACCAGCACCAAAGGTGGAAATTAAAGAAAAAAAAAAAAAAAAGAAAGAGAAGAAAAGGAAAAAGAAAGAAAACAAAAGAAAAAGAAATGAAGATTGTGGACAGTTATTGGGAAGGTTTTTTGATAACTCTGCGAAGAAAAAGGGTGAAAATCTTTGACTTGCTTTATTTCTGGAAAAGTTATAAGAGGGCCTGATGGAGGATATGATGTTTAGAGACACTGCCACCCTCTTGAGGTCATGAAGCATTATTAGGACTTAAAAACCAATTTGGTAATATGGGTAAAGTAGAATTATATACAGAATCTGGATCTTTACTGTTTTTACTAAGATGCTGACCATGCCTATATTCTCCAAACTGAAGTCTCTAAAATACCTTCATTATTTGAAAAATTATTCTTCCTTCTTTTATAAGATAGTTGAGTTGAAGAGCCTGTCTGACCTTAGACCTTCTGGTTGGGAGAAGATGGACACCATGATGGGTATGAGTGTGCTCTATGGGACTCTGAGGCAGGGAGGGCTGTGTCCATGGGTGGGTCCCTCCTCCCTGCCTCTTACCCATGCTGTACCAATGTTCAGAAACCCCAAATATCTCAGTGAGTTTATACATCTTTCTCTCTGTCTGTCTTTATTTCTGTTTTTACTTCCAAAGCATAAACTACCCCCTTGCTTCTGTAATGTTTCTTCCTCCTCCAAGAGTCACCAATTCAGAACTGTGCTTAAGACACAAGGACAGCCTGTCCTGAACCAGAAAGTGACTACAGATCACCCATCACAGCTCAGAGGGCTCACTGTGTCCTGTGTCCTTAGGGAACCATGTTTACCTTAAGAAAATCTGAGCTGTCCTTGTCTGATCTGGGACACCTGGACACACTGAGCCTGTGTTGATTGACCAGGAGGAGCCTCCCTGCAGCTGTGCACATCCTGCCCAGCCCTGCTGATTTCCATGTGCCCACAGCACAGTCCACTGCCCTGAGGATTTCTTAAGAGCCTTCTCACACCCTGTGCAGGAGTCAGTCCCCATAGGACACAGAATGGCTATGAGGGCCCTTGCTCAGCTCCTAGGGCTCCTGATGCTCTGCCTCCAAGGTAAGGAGGGACAGAACTTGGGATTTATTAATTACAGTGTGGTCAGTGCTGCCTGGCTACTCAGGAAGGTCCTCGTGGAACATCACTACTTACAAGGATATTTCTTTTTATGTTTTCAATGGCAGGTGTCAGATGTGACATCACAATGACCCAGTCTCTATCCTCCTTTCCTGTGTCTCATGGAGACACAGTCACCCTCACCTGCAGGGCCAGTCAGGGCATTAGCAATTATTCACACTGGTACCAGCAGAAACCAGGGCAAGATCCTAAGCTCCTCATCAGATATGCAAACACTTTGAAATCTGGGGTTCCCTTGAGGTTCAGTGGCAGTGGATCTGGGACAGATTTCACTCTCACCATCAGCAGCCTGGAGCCTGAAGATGTTGCCAATTATTACTGTCAACAAGGTAGCAGTTCCCCTCTTACAGTGACACAGGCCATTACAAAAACCTCCCAGGGACCAAAAGTGTGAGGCTGGGCTGCCCCAGCTGCTCCTCCTGCTGCCTCCAACTATTGAGGGCACTCCTCAGAGGCAGCCAGGCCCTGAGCACTACAAGAAGGGTCAGTCAGAGGAACGGGGGCTCTTCTGCACCCTGACCTTTCAGATCAGCCCCAGCAGGCTATGAACTCACTGTAATGATAAAGAAATTAATTTAAGACCTGAAGAGACTGAATTAGGCAGTATCAGGGGTTGTGCAGCAAAGACAGGCCTCTCCATGTGTTCCACATGGGAATATTTTAAGACTTTACTTTTAGTATACTTTAAGTCCCCAGCAAAATTGGGGTGAAATACAGGGTTCTCCTGTGTCCCCTGTGCTTCCAGAGCCTCTCCATCACCAACCCCAGACTCTGTTGCTCCTGTTACAATTCATCAACCTCTGCTCAAGTCTACAGGTCACACCAGGATCATTTTGAGCATTTTGTGGAACTAGACAAGTGGACAGTGACATGTGTCCAGCAGTGTGACCTGGCATAGTGCAGGTAACGCCCTCACACTCTCTGAGTTCCAGCTGCTCCTAACCCCCCTCTCTGCTGCGGACCTTCATGATTTTCCATCCTGTAGTTTCACCTGGGCTGACATCTGCCTGGCACTCACAGCATGAAGATGTTCAGACTGGCCTGTCATGCTGAGTGCTGTGCACACAAACCTGCTCCAGGGGTTTTTACTACAGCATAGCGAGTTGTTTCCTTTGTTCTTTTTTTTTTTTTTTTTTTCAAATTTTTCTTCAAATTTGATATTGAATCCAGACATGCACTACCACTCAGCTACATTCATGGTCATATTTGTTTCTGTATCTATCTATCTATCTATCTATCTATCTATCTATCTATCTATCATCTATCTATCTATTAGTGTATCTATCTATGTCTCTATTTATTTATTTTTTGAGACAGTATCTCTGTAAGTTTTTAGGTCCTTGCTAGGTTGCATGGACATCAACCCTGAGTCTTTTGGCCTGTGGACCTGGGTTGCACCTGCTGTCCTCTCTTGGGTTAAGAGACATGCAGACATGGACTGGGAATGCACCTGGTCTCTCTCCTTCTGAGTTTTGTGGCCTCTTGGACTGAGATCCAAACAGAGATGGGCAAGGCAATGCTGTTGACAGCCTGTTTTGGCAGATAACCAGGCCTTGGAGGAAAAAATGTGGGTATATTAGGGACAATTTCCTTTTGGAAGAGGTATGGCCAGATATTTAAAAATGGGTCAGAATTTAAAATAAGTCCTTTCCAAATAAATGATTATTTAAAGGTTATTACTGAGCATAGACTGCCAATAATTAGCATGAACAAACAAATATTCTACATAGTCATCTATTCCCCCATTTAGGCTCATGAACCAATGTCATGGAGGTCCCTCCCTGGACTCCTACAATATCAGTCTCTTTTCACCCAGTTCATGTGACCACTGGCACTTGAAGGCATCCAACTCACCAAGAGGGCTGGACACTGTTGACCCCCATTATTGTAGCCATACCATGAGATCAGACTGACACCTGACATCCACCTGACCATAGTGGACCTCACCAACACTGGAAGGCTGGGAATGTTCTCCTCTGTGCTTTGGGTTCAGTCCTGTGTCAGCCAGGAACATGTGGAGATCTCCTGAGAGCTTTCATGAGTGCTATAAATCTTCCATAATACACCATTCAACCAAGCAACTCATTTACAGAAAAATAATCAACCTAGTGCACTTGACCATGATATTATCATAAATGCAGGTGCAGTGGTGTTAACAAAGAGAAACCCACACAAATCAATCTATGCTGGCCCTGGGCCCTGTGAGGTTGATTTCCTGTCCTGCCTGGTGTGGAGAAGGCTCAGCAACACTGACCCTGTGTGATTCTCTTTCTCCCAGAAATGGAATATTAGCTCTTCAGAATCTCGGGATCATCACCACCCTCTCTATTTTGCCCATGGAGCACCTTGAGAACTTGTATCTGCTCACTTTGGTTTTCTGGTCAAAAGTTCTTGACCCAAAAATTTGTCATGATCACTCTTCCATTAAACTGAGTGAAATGATGAACACATGGTAATCAGATCCCATAGGACAAGGGACTAATTGTGAAGAAAGGGTCCCATTTTTGAGGCTAGGATTATAGATCCTGGTGATCAATGGTTAATAGGAATCTATCTATGCATTTTAAGAAAGTGACTGGAAAGTGTGTCAATTCTGGAAGAGCTTCAAGAATGGTCCTCCCAATAACATTGTCACTGGTGACAGCTGGTAGGTCAGTTCAGCAGGTGTCAGCATGGAGCTTCAGGTGATTCAGGAGGTGGTAGGCACAGGTCCAGGCAGCATAATGGGGCATAGGGAATGTGACCTGCACAGGGAGACAGGGAGATGTGACCTCTAGCCACAGCCTCCTGGTCAGCCTGAGGCTGAGAATCATGGGGTCCAGTCCCTTCCTTCCTCACTGTGATGTCATAATGTCACCTGGATATAACAGAAGCCATCCTGGCTGCTTAAGCCAAGGTCTGATCATGGCCCTGGACTAGGATCAGGAGGCAGGAGGAGCAGGTTCAGGCTACTTGCAGCCCTAACCCCCTCACCCTGGGCCTGTGTGTGCCGAGGTCAGGAGACACAACCATGTGTGTGGCAGATGTGTCTGTGAAGCTCCAAGCCGCTCTGCCCACCTGCTCTCCTCCCAGCAGTACAGCCCAGCCAATGGTGGGCTCTGAGGTCTTCACCTCAGGATCCTCCTGCATTGATCTCAGACAGGTGGGGTTAGGGGAGCCCAGCAGTGAAAGGGCAGCCCCTGCCCATCAGGTGAGAGCAGGTGGGCTCCAGTGAGAGCAGGCCTGCTGGGGGTGGGACCCTTAGGTGTATGGTTACCACTGCTAGGGCACATACACACAGACACTCATACACACACAGACACACACACACACTCACACACACAGCCACACACACAGACACACACTCTCACACAGACTCATACACACACAGATACACACAGACACGCACATACACACTCACTCACACACATAGACACACACATAAGCATACACACAGACACTCACACATACAGACACATAACACACAGACACATACACGTGCACAGACTCACACACACACTCACACCCAGAAACACACACACACTCACACTCACAGAGATACAAGCACACAAACACACACAGACACACACAGCCTCACGCATAGACACAGACACACACATATACACACACTCACACACACAGACACAGAGACACACATTCACAAACACTCGCACACACACATAGACATACACACAGACATACACACACACAGACAAAGCCACATACAGACACACACAGAGACACACAAATGTGCACACACTCACACATACTCACAGACACACTCACACACAATCATACCCAGAAACACACAAACACACACACCCCACAGTAGCCTGAGATTAAGGTTGGGAGAGAAATCATGAACATGGCCCATAATGGTAGCATAACCTTCCATTTCTCTCTCATTTGAGGACACACAGGTGCTACTGTGATGATCCAGGCTCCTCCCTCCTGCCTCTCACCCATCCACCTCCTGCAGGTCGACACAGAGCCTTCTACAAACAGATGAATACATTGATTATTGCAGAAGGCAGGACAATCTATGTGGCTTCTGACCTTTTGGGCTTCCAGTTGACTCTGGGTCTCAGGTAACTTCAATGGCAGAGGGTCAAGGGCAGATTTCATGCTTGACCTCAGGAGAGTGGGGGCTGATGAAGCTGGTGTTATTGCTGTGTGCAAGCTATAAAAATTAAATATAAAAATTATGGTATAAAACCCCACAAACCTCCCGGCTGGGCCCAGCTGCCACATGTGCTGTTTTCAGGGGAGAGGCACTGCAGACTCTCTGTCTGTTGGAGAGAAAGATCCTGGGATCTCAGGGGCACAGAGAGTAGTCATAGTCTCTGGACCATGAACCTAGCTTAGAGCTCAAGCTCTTTTTAAGACCTTGTCAGAGGGGCAGGGAAGGAGCAAGAGGGACCACTGAAGGGTCTTTGGGAGCCTCTGGTCAACCTAACATGATGTAAGGGGAGCTTAATGACAGCTCACACTAGGGCTTTCTCCCATCAGGTGCCTTCACCAGTACCAGACACAGAATCAGGTGGTTTGTGGCAACACAAACTATGTGGTTTCTTTAGCATTTATTCTGGTGTAAACCTCAACTGCATATGGCTGGACTTGAGCAGGGCTGTGATGACCTCCTCTTCATCACCCTTCTTTGTACTTCCTTTATCTCCGGCCCATGTCCCTCTCCAGCTCAGGGTTGGGCTCAGCATTTTACACCACTCTCCCAGGGAGGCCTCATGTCAATACCTTTGACCAGAGTCAGTCATGGGTTCTGAAATAAAAAGGGCATGGTGTGAATCCATGGACATATTTTTAAATAATGAGCCAAATGTGAGAGAATTTCAGAACTTAAAATAGATGCCACATTCCAAAAACTATGGGTGAGTGTAAGAATCTGTAAGCCAACACTTGCTCAAATGGAGAAAAATACTATTACTCTTAGGGTCGTGGCACTGAATGAGAAGGTGAAGGGGGGTGGTAAAGGTCAAGTATTGTTCAGCACACAACCGTGCACATTGCTGGGGTTCATCCTTACCTAGACAGCTAGATGGAACCTCTTCTCTTTCTCAGAGAGAATCTCAAATGTCACAGACCCTGCCGGGCCCTCAAGTTTGTCCTTGCCCACTGCAAGCCTCATGGAAATGTGGTGTGTCCTACACTCTCCAGGGGCCCAGTGACTCAAGGGTTAGTGAAGCTCCTGTCCAAATGTGCTTCTCTTAAATCACACAATCCTATTCCACCCATTGGGGCAGGGGAGAGTTCCCACCAGGTGACCCTTTCCACAAGATAGACCTGGGGTTGAGTCCAGAGAGAGAATATGCACTCAGGAGGGACCACGGGGACAATATGGAAAGGAGGTTTTACCAGGAGGCAAAGCTGAGATGGAAAGATGAGCAGACATACAGGAGTCCAAAGCCATGTCCCAGATACACACAGAGATAGTCAGTGCACAATCACAGGAGAGGAGGCCTCACAAGAACTTGGTATCTGGCCACTTTTGACCCCCCTGACCTTAGCTAATGCCCACAGGAGAAACCCAGCCTGCAGTTGAGGACTCAGCTATGACAATCAACCTCACAGCTCAAGGCAACTCCCAAAGCCCAGTCAAGTCCTCTTCCCTAGGGCAGCCCCTTTGCTAGGGCCACACCAGAGTTCTGGGGACACAAAAGATGTTAAAAAGGAAACAAAACAAAATCTATGAACTTCAGCTCACCTAAAAGTCCTAACCTGTCTCAGGAGTTATAGGTCTCCTTTTCATTTCTTCCAAGGCTTCTGATTGGCATGACAAGCTTGAGTTAAAGTGAGTATTTATGGTTATTTTCTTCTGTCCTTAGTGCAGTGATTCTGATGTTCTGCTGAGGAATGCTACATCCTAAGTGAAAGTGGAAGTACATTTTGTAAACTGAATATAATGTATGTGTTCCAGCTTTTGTACTGAGTTTTAAACATCTAGATCTAGAGACAGAAAAACCTGTATCCTACATGGACACACATGGTGAAAATAAAGAAAAGCCTAAAGAAATGATGATGATTGAACCTGAACTCACATGAATGACAGGAAGGGCTCCATATCCCAGGGTAAGGGCAGGGACATAATGCTTCATTTTATCTGTTTCAAATTGTGATCTACTAACTACAGTGATCTATGAACAAGTGTGTCAATATTGTATAACAGAAATTTTTTAAAAATGAACTAAATTAACAAATTATGCTACTTAGGAAAATATACTGTGCTTAAGGTTTATACTTCCAACTTAACATATTCCATCAAGAATACAACTAAAGTTAAAGTAAGTAATTTGTTAGTGTAATGTAAAGAAAATATTGCAGTTAGAATACTCAAACCTTCCAATTGAAAAGAATGGTCTCATTAAATATATATTTTTTAAAAAAATTAAATCAATTTCATCAATAAATAGCTTTTTTTAATTGATGACAGGGTCAGAGAAATGCTATTTAAATAAGGATTTGGGGGATTTTTTTCCCTATTGAAACATAAAAATGAAATAAATTAAGAAAACTGAAAACTATATGGGAAAACACGATAAAAATTCTGATTAAACTCCAAATTCTTCTGAAACATAAAAGTGAAAGCCTGGTCAAGAAAAGACCAACAGAGTTACAGCAGGAGTCCCCTGGACCTTTGTGCACCTTTCCCTACCCCATCCCTGCAGGAAGAGGCAGGGTAAAGAACAAAGGGCCCAATTCTCTGATCCCTCCCATGGCCCAAGAGGAGCAGAGCAGCACTTACTTGTGACTTTCTACCTTATCTGTGGGCTGTCTGGTAGACTGTTCTCTCTATCACATGACTCAGAACTCAGACAGGGGCAAGTGCAGGGCTCAGGTCTCAGGTAAGGGAACTATGGACAGCTGTGGTGGGTGCCACAGTGTGTGACCATTGCATGAAGGAAAAGGGATCAGGAAACACACAGCACACCCAAGCCCTAAAGAAGCTTCCATGGAACCCTCAGGTAACCAGCTCATTTCTGAACTGCCATGGATTCTGGGGAAACTGGGAGGGGAAGCACATACTCAGGCACCTGTATGCCCAGGAAAGATCAAAGCCTTTACCCAGGAAGACCCCAAGCCTTAGATCATCAGTGAAGGGGTTCCACATGAGAATTAAAAGACTGGGCAGGTGGGGAATGTTTAATTCAAAGTCTGCAGTTCAACAGAAGATGGCAAGGCACACAAAGGAGCAGGGAAACATAACCAAGTCAAAGGAACAAAAATCTTTAGAAACCACCCCAGCAGAAAAAGACATCAGAGTGACAGGATATCACCTTTTAATGTCTGCCTTACAGAGGCAACTTGGAGGCTGATGATGCCACTGTCAATCACTATTGCCATGGCATGGGGAAGACTGTGCCTTTCAATTAGCATCCTGGTGGCCACAGAGATTGTGCTGATGCTGCTTTTATAACTGTGCTGTCTCACATGGAGCAACTAGCCACAGTGACTCTATAAACTCAGAATCAGTTAAATTTTACAATGAACATTTCCTTTGCACTTGATTCTTTCCCATGCTTCATCTCACAGGCCATGTGTGGCTAACAGCTGCCATATGGGACAACATAGATATAAATCTCTTCATCATGGCAGGAGATTCTATTGGCCAGTGTTGGTCTAAAAGATTCACAAGGTCTTTGTTCTGCTGCAGCTCAGAACACATATCTCCTCACCTACTGGGTGGCATGAGGTCCTTCCCCCAGTTGGTGTAGCTGTTGTGGCCTAGGGTAGGCTCTGGAAGCCTCCTAGGATGATGGGAATGGGGCTTCATGGATAGATCTAGACCAGGAGAACATGGTTCCAGCCACCTCTGACAGTATGCACTGCAGCCCTCAGGAATCTTAGTAAATCCACACCTGTGGCATCTCACCTGTATCACAGTGTCCAGATGTGTTCTACTGTCCTAGGACTATTTCCTTTTCTGACCATGAAATTGTCTGTTGATCTTGTGCCCTCAAGTTGATTCTGCATCAGAGGAGGGATCATTTTCTCTTCTCTGCAGAATCGCTCTGGTGACTGAAGGAATAGAATGAGCTCCATCATGAAGAGAGAAGAGACTCCAGGAAGTCACCTTGGCACCATTTCTGACCCTGTAAGATGCAATACTAATAATAAACCAGTAGGGGTCAGAAAAGACCACAATTTGCAAAGAGAAGCTTGATCTTGGAAATGCTAGGTAAGTTATAGAGTGATATTGTCCTTTACCTACAGGGAGATCCCCAGGCTTGAATGGGGACTCTGTGTGGCCAGGAGCATTTGGAGGACCTGCCTGGGGTCTGAGGTGTAGGACAAAGTTCTCTATGTTGGTGCTCTGAGACTGGATGCCAAGCACTGCCTTTGCATCCCTCCACATAGTCACTAAGGCCACTTCTTTAGAAATAGTAAAACTGCCCCCATTCATATGTTGATGCCTCACCTCATTGTTGGTGTGTATGCAGAAGTCGTCTATAAGAAGGAATGGAGGTTAAACCAGGTCATCCAGGTGAGGCTGATCCCACAGGAACCATGTCCTTCTGAATAGATGTCCAGGGAGCTCTCTGTCCAGGGAGCTCTCTACATCGCTCTCAGGACACAAGGAGAAGCCTGTGAAGACAGACAAGAAGGGAGCCCTATGAAGACAGCCGATGACAGAGGGGTCATCTGCTACCTCTTGACTTTACACCTTCAGCCTGTAGAACATTGAGAAGACACATCTTTACTCTCTGAGCCAATGAGACCAAGGAGATGTGTCTCCCTATGACAGTCCCTGAAAAGCGACTGAGGCATGACAGGAAGGTGTGCCTTTTCCTTGACACCTCTCTCTCCCTCTTGTTCTCTCTCTCCCCTCTTCCTGGCTTCCTGAGGTGAGCAGCTCTGACCTGCCACAGAAGCCCTGTCATGGGGTGCCACGGTCTGTGGCACACAGACCCCAGCCAAAGTGCCATGGTCTGTGGCATGAAACCTCTGAAACCAAGAATCAAGATCAGTCTTTTCCCCACAAGGTGCTGTGCAGAGGTGTTTGCTCACAGTGGTGGGAAGCTGATGAGCACACCTGCACCTTGTTAAAGACAGCTGTTCCTCCTAGGTGTGTAGGACAGTCAGCTGCTCTCCATTTCAATAATCTCAATGTGTCTGGTGCTGCCACCTGCTGGCCTACTTTGAATTACAAGTCATTTGTCTCTTAAGGGAAAGTTTTGTTGTAGCACATACTTGTTTCTCTTTAATGGGCTCCATGCTTTTGCCTTAGCTTTTGCTAATCCCACTGTAAAAATAAGAATTATTTTTGCATACTGAATTATTTTCATAATTTTCAGTTTACTTTGTGAAATTTCCTCCTGATCTCAGATTGGATAATACTTGAAATATCATCTCCACATATTATGAATCAATTACTTTGTGGAAACATAATGAGAGTTGGGATAATAGTGGCTATAAGAGGGTACTGTTGTCTGTTGTCAGCTGTCCATGGTCACCATCACCTTGGGGAGCACAGATCACAGAATCCATTTTTCTATTATGTGTTCCTATAGAATTGCTCAACTGAGGCACTTGTATGATTCAGACACCAAAGTGAATAATTCTACACCCACAAGCACCTATTGTCAAAGGCACAGACAGAGGAGATATCAGTGGAATCACCAGGTGAGGAGGTGCAGGAGACTGAGAGGACCATCTGCAGTTTGGACCTCTCTGGAAGATTCTGATAATACAAAATTAGGCAGTCTTTGTGTGTGTGTGTGTGTGTGTGTGTGTGTGTGTGCCAGGATTGAACTCAGGAATACTCAACCACTTAGCCACATCCCCAGCCCTATTTTTGTATTTTATTTAGAGACAGGGTCTCACTGATATGCTTAGCACCTTGCTTTTTCTTGAGGCTGCCTTGAACACACAATCCTCCTGCCTCAGCCTCCCAAGACACTGGGATTACAAGCATGTGCTACCATGCCCAGCCCAAATTAGGCAGTTTTTATAGACATAGGAGATTTCAGCAGAATGACCAGGTTATAAGGTATAGGAGGCTAAGAGAACCACCTCCAGTCTGGAGTTCTCTAAAGCACTCTGATAATACAGAATTAGGCAGTCTTTACCTACACTGACAGATGAGTTCAGGATTATGGGGAGAAACAGAATCCCCTATTTTTTAGACCAATATCCCTAACAACCAGACCTGCTAATACAATTAATGTCTGTAGTGTGAACTTCAATCCCTGTATTAAAGCCAGTCCTTCTTTGAGAATATGTTAGCTGTATAAATCGCATGTGATACCACTATGTGGACTCCCAACCTTCACTACTCTGCGTCATTTAGGAAATAAGGGGAGACACACTCTGGTCTTCTCCAATGGAGCTGAGGGGAAGTAAAGATGGTGAATACACAAAGAGCTATCCTCTCCCCTTCCAGACAATGTGCTTCAGAGCCTGGCTGCCTCTGAGCAGTGCCTTCATCAGGTGGAGGCAGCAGAAGGAGCAGCTGGGGCATCCTAGCCTTACACTTTCCCGGGACATTGATGTCATGTCCTGTGTCACTTTGGGCAGCAAACTGCTATGCCATTGACAGTAGTAAGTGGCAACATCTTCAGGCTCCAGGCTGCTTATGCTGGATGTTAAATCTGTTCTGGATCCTCTGCCCCTGACCCTGGATGGGACCTCATATTGGAAAATGGTTCCAGAATACATCAGGAAATTGGAGCTTTCCCTGCTTCCTATTGTTATCAGTGTCAATAACTAAGGCTCTGACTTGCCTAGTGGGACATTGTGATTTGGTCTCCTTAAGCTGTAGACCTGGATTTTGATTATCTATATCCACATTTGGTGTTCCTTGGATTTACAGACTATAGCTCCTCCTCTGTATTCTTTAGTAATCATATCAATGTCTTCAGTAAGAGAGTTCCCCTCTATGCCAAAATTCCTCATTGACACCCTTGGATCTACAATTGTTTTCCTCCATTTATGGAGAATTCCTACTAAATTCTTCTTCCATTTATGAAGACTGTGTCGTCTGGATGTCACACCTGGAATCTGATATTGAAAACATAAAAACCAATATCCACATGCTGAACCTTGTTATGAGAGTATGCGTTTATAGACCAAGTACATTGGACCTCACTGTGCTGGGTAAATCCCCAAGTGTTGAAACTTCCTGCTTGTTGAGGGCCACAGCCGAGTCGGGATGACCCATGGCATTTTTGCCAGAAGTAGTGGTTGAGAGGTGATGCCAGTGAGCCATTAAGATGATGCCTTTCGAGTTCTTGTGGAGTTCCTGTTGAGTTCTGGTTGAGCTCTTGCGGGGATTCCTGAAGAGTTTGCATTGGTTGGGGAAGTGCCAGAAGAGGGATTTCCATGTGGTGTGTTCCTGGAGGAGCTGTGTGGGTGGTGTTTGGGAGACTTCCTGGGGAGCGTGTGTGGAGTGTACTGGTAGAGTTCAGAAATAAAGTTTGTTCCTTCTTCAGTGGCTCGTAATTTGTGCCCAGCCAGACTGTGACACCTACTTTAAAATAAAAGTAGCAGGGTCCACAGGAGTCATGTGGGCACCCTTATGTCCATGCAATGTCCTGACGGAAACCAACTTCTTCACAGACTGTGACCACACAAAGAAGAAGTCCTCAGGGAGTGGGGCTGTACTCTGGGTACATGCAAATCCACAGGGCTTGGCAGGGCTTGGCACAGATGCTGGACTAGCTCTTCTCACTCATTCAGCAGAAATTTAGTGTCTTCCTATTTCCCCAGGCATCACATATTTCTCACAGAGTATTTTCTATTTATTTTTTTTGGGGGGGGCAAAAAACAGCCTCAGTATTGCCCCCTCTGCATGGCCTGTTAGTTTTATCTCCTCTAGCTTCAGCACATTCTGAGCTTGCTAGATTCCAACTATGACAGGAACTGTCCATTAGGACACAATTCCACCATACGCATGAGTGTTCTAGCTCCTTTTCTTGGTTCCCATGCATATCACTGAGGTAAGGGCAGCTTCCTCTTTACTCTGATTCCCTGAAACTATGGTTCATACAGGGAAGAAATAGGAAAACACGGGGAGCCACAA
Source organism: Marmota monax (assembly GCF_021218885.2). Classification (NCBI taxonomy): domain Eukaryota; kingdom Metazoa; phylum Chordata; class Mammalia; order Rodentia; family Sciuridae; genus Marmota; species Marmota monax. Next base: position 24,050 of record NW_026693896.1, on the reverse strand, counting down.
TCTATTTTGAAGAGTGTCACCTACCTGACCCAGCTGTCATGTACAGCTAAGCATCTTTCTTCCTCATCTCTGAAGGCTTGGTCCCACTGCTTCCATCAAAGCCATCCAAGATCAGGGATTTCTCCCTTCCCATCTGAGCATTATGAGCTTCTGTCCTAGCTGCTCATGATTACACATATCCATGCCTGCTGTCCCCGGATGCTCAGGTTTATGCTTCTGCTCACTATAATCCTATAAATCCAGTCACTGTCTTCAGAGATGGAGGTCCTTCTTCTACCAAGTGCTCGTTGATGCCCTTGAATTTCTTGTGATTCCTAAGTGTGCATTTCTGCCATCACCAAGTATCCAGTAGTTCCCTAAAGAACCCAATTATAATGGCTGTTTTAGGACTGCAGGACTCAAGCAGGGTGAGGGAGAAATGTGTGTGAGTGCTATCTTATTGGTCCTGAGGGTGCCACTAATTGGGATTAGTTGTACCTTTGACTCACTTTGGGCACCCAAGAAAGAGGAAAGGGCAGAGTACTCAGAGGGATGAGATTCCTATGTAAGGAACAGAGTCCAGGCATGGTTAGGGGGACACTCTATGGGGTACAAAGTTGGATATGGCCAATTAGTGGTCAGAGTGCAGCAGGTGTGTGGGTGTGTTGGGAGGAGAGGGGACAACCTCCAGAACCCACATTTCCCTTCAATCCCTGCTGAACTCTTTTTCACTTGCTTACCTGCCTCTTTATCACTTTACCCTGCCTAAATCCAGGGGCCCTGAGGGCAGCCATTAATAACTCTGCTGCATTCTGAACTAAGAGATGAACAAGATTAGAATATGCAGTTTTTAGGAACTTTGTAGATTCAATGGTGTCAATGAGGAGCATTGCAGAGAGGGAACCTCCCCTTCTGAAGACTTTGATTTGATTACCATATAATACAGAGGAGGAGCTGTAATCTGTGAATCCAAGGAAGATTAAATGTGGATATAGATAATCACAAGCAGAGACAAGAAGTTCACTCTTATTCCTCTGGTATACATAGACACTTCCTGACCTTGGATGACTTGGATGTATGTAGAGGGACACAACATTCATGGACAATCTCTTGCTTAGCTGGAGATGAGAAGAAGAGTAAGTGAGGACAAATCCTACTCCTTCTTATAAATTGTGACCCTCCCCCATATTTACTTTGATTTTCTCATTCACAGAAAGGGCACAAGGGAAATGGACCAAAGAGGAGCTGGTCTCATCCTACTAATATCTGTGGAAGATCAAGCAACCCTCATTTAACTTAATTGCAGTTAATGTATTTCTGTCCTGACTGACAGCTCCTGTCAGGATGAAATGGAGACCAAGAAAGCACATGGCCACCTTCCAGAGATCAAGTAATACTCTACACTCAGGGCACAAAGAGGATGCTGTCCTTTGTCACACAAAACACATTATCCACTGCCAAGTCCATGGTGATCTGTTTATTCTAGAGACATTTGGGCACCCTGGACCTGTGCTGAGTGACTGGCAGGAGCCAGCCCTGCAGCTGTGCTCAGCCCTGCCCAGCTCTCCTGATTTGCATGTGCCCACAGCACAGCCCACTGCCCTGTGGACTTCTTAATATGCCGGTCACATCTTGTGAAGGAGTCAGTCTGAGACAGGACACAGCATGGCCATGAGGGCCCCTGCTAAGCTCCTGGTGCTCCTGCTCCTCTGGCTCCCAGGTAAGGAGGGACAGCACTGGGGAGTTAATCAGCCTACTGTTTTTAGGGTTGCTGGACAAACAAAGAAGTGCCTTTTAATATGAATAATTTTTGTTTGTTCATATGTTTTCATTGTTAGGTGTGAGATGTGACATCCAGTTGATACAGCCTACCTCCTCCCTGTCTGCATCTCTAGGAGACAGAGTCACCATCACCTGCAGTGCCAGTCAGAGCATTGGCATAGGTTTAGCCTGGTACCAACAGAAACCAGGGCAAGCTCCTAAACTCCTCATCTATCATGCAAACAATTTGGAATCTGGGGTTCCCTCAAGGTTCAGTGGCAGTGGATCTGGCACAGATTTCACTCTCACCATCAGCAGCCTGGAGCCTGAAGATTTTGCCACTTATTACTGTCAGCAGTATAATGGTTCCCCTCCCACAGTAAGACAGGCCATGACAAAAACCTCCCAGGGAGCAGAAGTGGGAGGCTGGGCTGCCCCAGCTCCTCCTCCTGCTGCCTCCACCTGCTGAGGGCACTACCCAGAGGCACCAGGCTCTGAGGGTCACTGGGAGATTTTGGTAGAAAGAGCCAAAGAGGATCCTCTGTACCCCCGCTAGTTGCTCCTCCTCACCCCAAGAGAAACAGACATGATTATGCTCCCCTGAAATCAATGAAAGCCTTTGTTAGACATGGGGAATTTGGTTATGGTTTCCATTGGATTCATACATCAACACACAAGCCCCTAATGGTGTTCCAATTGGGAATTTTCTAGGTGAGAAAACAGATATCTAATCCTCCCTGTAATGTCCTGGGGTATGAGAGTCAGAGAAGCTGACACAAGAAACAGGAATCCTTGCTGCTCACCCAGAATCCATAGAGAATATTCTACTGAAATTAAAGAGTGCCCAACCCTGGGGTCCTCAGAGCTGTGCAGAATTCCTGAGGTTGTGCTCTGAAGCTGCCCATGGACTCTAGTACTCACCAGGTGATTCTCCCCTTCCCCTGCCTCCATGTGTCACCTGCAGGAGACAATGAATTATGCACTTTTATGACTTCCCAATGTCAAGGAATTGCCTTCACTGAGACATTCTATAGGAAATCAATAAACACCCATATTCTGATCCTGAAATTCTAAGAATATTACCTTACATCAACAAAGGGAGGTGGGATTATGATAAAGATTCAGGACTTGGAGATTTTCCTGAATATCCTGCAGGAGAGCAATATAATCACTAGGGCCCTTAGAGTGGGAAAGAGTGACAGTCACAGTCAGGGGATGGGACAATGTTGAGAGGTCTTGAGAGACAGAGGGAGGAGACAGGAGAAGGAAGTGAGAAAACCTAGGAGCTGGAAAGCCTGGAGCTGAATTCTGTCCTCAGGAGCCTGCAGAAGGCACCCAGCCCTCCTGCCCTGGTTTCAGCTCAGTGGGAATCTGAGCTCCAGGACCCTGAGATAACCAGCCTGGGCTGCTCTAAGCCCAGGAGGTGATGGTGGTCTTTGGAGGCAGCAGTAGGGACTGATGCAAGGGAAGGGACAGAGACACCCTGGCAGTGGCCATCCACTGCCCCACTAAACATTGTCACATTCCTGTCATTTGGTTTCTACATTGACATGAGGCAGAAAACCTTTAATCTAAGAATGGATCTTTCCAGAGCTATTCTGAAGTAGAAATACCTAGATAATTCTCCCTCACATGGGGTCTATTCACAGCACCCGAGGAGAGAGGAGGGTTTTGCTTGCTCTGTGCTCATTGGTCTCCATGTCTGGGGTACAGATTAGATTCACAGGGGAGAGTTAGATGGGAGGACTGAGTCATTAATGGGGGCAGAGGGCAGGAGGGAGGGTCAGGGCAGTGCAAGGCACACCCCTCTCCACATCTGGAATGAAGGTAGGTAGGGCAGGGAGGGCTACAGGGCTGTGTTTTGCAGAAGAACCTGCAGAGGCCTGAGTTTCAGGTGAGGTCAGCAGGGAGTGGGCACAGGCAGCAGGAACTGAGATTCCCAGCCTTCAGTTTGGATCCTCTCCTTCCACCGCAGAGGCTATGCTGCACCTTTGGGAAGACTGTGGCCATGTGGAAGAAATGCATCTAAATTCAAACAGACCTGGCTTCAGAGCCAGCCACAGCCCATGTAACTTTTAACTGTAAAGTCAAAATTTAATGTAAAATAATTAATGTTTTCTCCATGTTGCTCAATTTACTACAAAATTTCAAGAAGGACTAGAGAGTTTATTTTCATTTTTATGCTCATAACTAATCCCTCCTGGGAAATTGACATAACACACATTAATGGGTCCAGGAAAATCAGAGCCTCTTTGTCTTTGAAAACCAGAGTAATCTTCCTAATAGAAATGATGCCTATTGGTTCTGTTTCTTTGGAAAACCTTAAGGCAGGAGGCTTTTTCTGGCCCCATTGTGGACACTCCACTCACCCTAAGTGGCCATTCCTATCACTGCGCTGGCACAGCCTATATTCATGCCTCTATTGCAATGCTGATATCTGCCACTCACTAGGTTGTGAGCAGACACCAGGTTTAACTCATTTTGTATCCCCGTAATCTAGCAGAATGTCTGACACACAAGTAGGTACCTGATAAATATTCATGGAATAAAAGCAGTACCAGAGCCTGAAGTTGAAACAGTCTTCTTCCTTCCCTGGACTGCAGTACCCTGTATCCAGGAGGATCTGTGGCTCTGCATGCCATTACACTTCCAACCATTCCTCACAAATGTGCAGCTCTCAGCCTCTTCCCATGTAGTTGAATGATGTCCTGTGGCCAGATCATCAGTTATGACAGACAAAGAAACCAGCTGAAAAATTGACTTTCAAGAGCCCTGCCTTCTCAAAGGACAAGGTCTCAGGTTTGAGAAAATCTAATTACTTTCTTGAAGCTGTTGATTTCTCTTGATCTCTGCATTCATGGGACCAGTGTCTTTCATCTCCAAGAGAAGGGCCAGTAGAGTCAGATGATAGCTCCGGTCAATTCCACATGCTCAGATTTAGATTCTCAATGGGTTCTAAGACCACCTCTCCATGTGTTGAAGGCTGAATCTGAATAAACCATGATTAAAAGTTTGAAATTCTTTACTAATTTACATCCTATATTGATAAAAATGTAACAATTAGTTATATTCTATCTTAAATTATTTTCAACATCATTTTTACTATTGATATTCTCCAACCCCATTGCAAGCACTCTGAATCCAAGTAAAATGTATCTTGCACACCACTTTGCCTAGTGATAATGACTTACTAGGCACTCAATAAATACTTGTAAGTTTATTATTATGCTTGGCCCATCTAATCTGGTGAGTTTATGTATGTCCACAAACCCCTAAAAGCATCTCCAAATACTATTCTATAAAACTCTAGAACATCAGCTGATTTTCTAGTTAGCCTAATTCTGCCTTATTCATAAAAAATTATAAAATTTACATTTTATAACCTTTACACTTTTTCCATTAGCATGATATACTGTTACATTGTTGCACCCCAATGAATTGCACCTCTCAGAATTCATGCCCTTGTGTTATTGCTTCTTACACTGAGGCTGGGCTGGGTCATGTGACTTGCTTCAGCAAGTGGGACATCAGCAGGCATGATCATCTGCTCATCAAGCAGAGCGTAGTAAGCTGTTTCTCTTTTGAACACAGATTCTAAGGTGCAAGAAAGTCCAACCATGTGAGATGCACAAAATATGTGAAGTAAAGACTTCCCGAATGTCACGGTTCCATTGAATGCCTTAGAGGGCAGTACCTAAGAGAGACCTCAGAAAAGACCAGCAGAAGAACTGCCCAGCTGATCTCAGCCCAGATTGCTGAATTCAGATAAAAAAAAAATGACATTTTTTAAGCCACTGGGTTTGGTATAACAGTAGACAACCAAAACTCCCAAAATCTTGTTTCAGCTTCCTAACCATCATTGTGAATTAATAAATGCCCCCTAATATTTGTAGGTCCCATATTTAAGTACCTTGAGTTATAAAACATTAGAAGTGGAAGATACTTTTCCTGATTTGGGGGGAAAATATTTTGCTTCTAGACATTTCAAGGATATTGAGACTTTAGAATTTGACTTTTGAATGTAGAACTTTTTTCTAGGTGGTGCCTTTAAAAAGATAATTAAGTTAATCTCTCATTATTATGATTATTATTTTCTTTTTCTTTTCTGGATTTTGCTCTGGGGTAAGTATCTAGGGAAAAGTAAAATCTGATCTTTTGAGTCTCATGCCCTGTTTTATGCTCTTGCCAAAATGTTCCATTAACTTCATTCCAAGTTTAAAAAAAATATGTTCTTTTTTTAAATTTTTTATTGTTGGTTGTTCAAAACATTACATAGTTCTTGATATATCATATTTCACACTTTGATTCAAGTGGGTTATGAACTCCCTAAGCTGGAGAATCAGGAAGGCAGGTGTGTAATTCAGTCCAAGTCTGAAGGTCTGAGAACCAGAGGATCTAATTGTGTGACTCTCAGTTCAAAGTGGAGGCCCCAGAATGGGGCAGGAGTGTGGTGGTGGGGAGGTGCTGGTGTCAATAAATCCCAGAATCTGGATTCTGGAGGATTAGGAGCTCTGCTGTCTGCAGGTTGGTAAAGATGGATGTCCTAGCTCAAGGCATCTTTGTTCTGTCCTGGACCTGGATGTGGCAGAGGAGGACTGCCCCCATCGGTGAGGGTGGATCTTCTTTTCTCAGCTACTGATTGAAATGAAATTCTTTTTTGAAAACACTCTCACAGACATGCCCACAAATGAAATTTTATTAACTATCTGAGTTCCTCTGACTCTAGTCAAATTGTCACCAAAAGTTAACCATCAAACCTGTCAAACATGGCAATTCCTAAATTAGATTTTGAAGAATACATTGGAGTGATACAGGGGGGTAAGTGGAGAAGGGCACTCTCAGCAGAAGGTAGGACTATGTGGAAGGTCATGGAGACACATTGTGGAATGGGGGACATTTAGAAAAGCCTGGAGAAGAGGGTACAAGGCGGGCAAGTGCAGGGGCAGAAAAGAAAGCCAAGGTCAACTGAGCCTCCCAAGGATTTCAAACTTTATCTCCTATGTGATGAGAAACATATAATGGTATCAAGCCGGGTAGAGACATGAGCACGTTGTTTGTTCGTTCTACTTGACAGCGGGGATAGCACTTTCAATAAGGATGAAAATGTTCTATCATTTTTTTTTTCTATTGAGTATGAGAAGCCATAACCACAGGAGTACTTGAAATGTGATCAGATAAATTCAACTTTAAACTTAAGTGTAGATATCCAGATGTGCCTCTTGGCTGACATATTGGGTAAGCTGGCTCTAGAAAAAATCTCAGTGGTGGCAGTGGGGAGTATGAATTGGATGAAGGCAAGAAGGAGGGAGAAGACCTTGTAACAGTTCAGGTGTGAAATAATTTGGTATTGAACTAATTTACCATGAGGATGAAGTTGTGCCTGACTTGAGGATTACTTAAGAAATAAACTGGGGGCAGGCGTTGTAGCTCAGCAATAGAGTGTTCGCCTTGCATCTGCGAGATCCTGGGTTTGCTCCTTAGCACCACATAAAAATAAATAAGTGAAGTAAAGGTATTGTGTCCAACTACAACTAAAAAATAAATATTAAAAAAAAAGAAATGATGCCAATGAGAAAATTTAATAAACAGGCTTTTATTACTTAACTTTCTCCTGTTTTCTTTTGACTTTCTGTACAGAAAACCTCTTATTGATCTTTTTCTCTAAAACTGACCTATATCCAACCTGCATCATCTCTCACCTGCATGACTAAATTTTTTTTTAATTCTTGAAGGTTCTTCACCACTACCATATGCATCTCCAGTATATGATCTTAAGAGGAGAGAGATTGGCCATGGGAGGGTGGAAAGCCACAATTAGATATCCAGTAGCAGCAAAGATGGAATAACTGTACAGATTACTGTACCTCATATTGCAAATATAACCCTGGGATGAATGTAAGAAAGCTTGGCTGTGGGTGTAAAAGGGAAGGAAAATGAGAACAACCTACTACTGGAGAGCTTCCAAGGGACTGCAGCCATGTTCACTGGTGATTCTTTGTTACAGTGGACAAGCTACCCCTTCTAAAAAACCAAGAGAGACTCTCCTTCCAGTCATAGGACTAAAGAAGAGCTACTGAGGGATGAAGAAGGGACATCACTCATTTTTCAAGCTACCCTTACCGTTTCTTTTTGGTAATTATCACAAAAAATAGCATAGATTTTTCAAATCAAAATTATTTATTAGGAACTAGAGTGTTTCTGGATGGACTCAGGTTCAGACTCAAGAGTCTTGTGAGAAATATGTATTCTCCATGTACAAAGTTACCTGATAGATAAGCATTCTCCAACTTAGTATAGGGCATTTGCATTTTAACAGCACCCCAAGTGATTCTTCTGTTGTATGAACACAAGTCAGCAAACTAGTATTTAAAGAAGCATTTTCACTACATTTGGTGGTAAATATATATATATATATATATATATATATATATATATATATATATATATATATATATATCACATGCCAGCTTTTTTTTTTGAGGTAGCATCTTGCTAATTTGCTTAGAGCCTCTTAAAGTTGCTGAGACTGGCCTTGAACCTACCATCTTCCTGCCTCAGCCTCCCAAGTAACTGAGATTACAGGCATGCACCACATGTCCGACTCTGTCTACCCATATTTTTAACACAGTTAATTACTTAGAACAGTGCAGCACATACAGGAGACCATAACCCAATTCCGTGATTATGTGTCCTAGAAACTAGTAAGATAAGACCAGGCAAGATAAGGGTGGAAAACTGACCACAGGGCTTGAATTTCAGGTCTGGATGTGACCCATGATTGACAGACAAGTCACAGGCATGAGGCAATTGTGGACAAGTTAACAGAGCAGGCTGAGGGCAGTGACAGAAAGCACCACAGGCTACACCCACTGAGAAGGCCTTCACAGAGGCACTGGGACATGAGAATACTTGTGACTTAGATGAAAAGGAAGGAGGAAAAATCCAATTCTGAAATAGATCACCATGCAAATGCAAGAATCAGACCAGAAGTGGCTGACTGGAGGGGCTGCTGGACAGGGGTGGTTAGAGAGGCTGACTAAGTCTGGTGGAGCCAGCTGGAAAATAAGGTCCTGCGCATTTAGCCTGGGAAGCTCTCAGGTGAGGGAGCCATGGGGCAAGGTGACATCACCAAGAGCAAAATGTCAAGGGCCGCGTCATCAGGCACAGGAGAGGAATTTCTCTGTCAGGGCCTGAGCACCCTGGCCCTGGGCCACAAGATGCAGCGGGAGCCTCATGTTGACCAGAAATGTGAACCCAACTGTATGGAGATGTCAGGCAGGCAGATGTTTGGACACCTAACAGCAAGTTCCCCACAGTCACCACAGAGATGCAGGCCAAGGCTTCCTGGTGCTCCACACTCAGGGCAGCTGCTCTACTCAGTCTTCCCCAGAGTTGCACATTCTCCCATGACTGTGCTGGAGATGAGGCTTTGATACAATCACGTGAAACAGGGCTGAGGAGGATGGAAGCAGTGTTTACAGCCAAGACTCGCTGACTGAGGCCCTGGGGAGGACATTTGTGGGAGGCCAAAGCACTGTGGCAGGAGCAGAGAGCACAGGGACAGCAGGAACCTTCCAGGTCCTCAGCCTGGGGCTTCTGGTAGTGTGAGTGAAATCTGTCCCTGACCACTGCCATTGAACCTGCATGGGCCCCCAGGGCCCTGGGTGGGTGTCAGCAGTTAACATCAGGTCTATGCTCTTCCTAGTCCAAGTTTTCCTTCTGGTTGGACACAACACTGACTGGAGGGGCTAGGCTTGTGGCTCAGAGGTCAGTGCTTGCCTAGCACGCACGAGGCACTGGGTTTGATCCTCAGCTCCACATAAAATAAAATAAAGATCTTGTGTCCATCTCTAAATAAAAATAAATATTCAAAATAAAAATACTGGCTGGACTTGCTACTGATGGTGACCCCCTCTCAGGCAGACACAGCCAGGGAGCCTGGAGACTGATCATCACAAGGTCCCCACAAGTCCCTGCAATCAAGAACATACATGGATCACACACCCACTACCAGTGTATTCAAATATTTCTCAAATGTAGATTTTTTGATTCTTAACAAAGAATCAGGTTGGTTTATATGATTTTTCTTTGTGCACATTGCAATCACTGTGTAATTTTGTAAGGATCACACTTGTGTGAACCTCTCAGCTGAGCCCCCGAGCACCATGCAGAGGAGGATCTGGGCTGTGTCACCATCTTGCTGGTGCTCACCATGTGTGCTCAGGCCCTACCTCCAGGAAAAGTGTGTTTACAGAGCTCTGAGCAGCTGGCCTTGATCCCTCAGATTCTGACAAACACCAGAGTGTCAAAGCAAAGTCCACATGTGGAGAAGCCTGAGGACAGGTGTCAGAAGGGACAAAATAGGGCCAGAGCCAAAGGAGAAGGATCATGTTCCAAGGAAATGATCAGAAATCCAGGTGCAGCTGCAGTTTTCATCAACCTTCCCAAATGACATCTTCTCACAAATGTCTGCTTTCAACTCTGCTGCAGTTGGGATAAATGATTCATTTTACATCACACTCTCAGTGCAGGTGAGCACATGACTTCTAAACATTATTGAAATATTTACATGTGGTGTAGTTGCATGGAATATGCTCCTGTCACTGGAAACAATGAGGAGAGAGAGCACAAGCTCTGTTTCCATCCAAGGTCACATCTGAACTTCAAATACACACTTCAAGTTCCTCTTTGGCCACTAGAAGGCACCGGGACATATCCACCCAGCCCTCTGTTGCTTCCCTCAGCACAGACAATTCTCATAACAGGAGCCACCACCTGAGTGACAATCACCCTCGTCACTGCTCTTCAGGTCACCTTGCTTCTCATTATCAACCTGTGTCCTCCCCAGTCCCTCTGTCCCTGAGGGATCTAAGGCGCCAACGCCTCCTACTGGGGTAACAAATGACAATTTCAGGTCCCAAACTCTGTTAGGACGGGTCCTCTTTTATCCCTACCCAAAATGAAAACTGTTTATAATGTTGTGCACCCACAGCCTGACCAGTGCTGGGCCCAGGGACTTGAACACATCAGGCAGAAACCCTGGCCTCATGAAATTTTTATTTTAATGTGATGGGCAGGCAATAAAATAGCAAATAGCATTTTTTACACTTCTGCTTTGACACCTTGCCCTGGAGCAATGACCTCACTCAGGGCAAGTGGGGCACTGAATGTCCAGGTCATGTCCTTCAGCATGGACAGACTCAGAGGAAGAGAGGAAAAGCCAGTACAGTTGAACTCCTGTGCTTCCTGGGAAACAAAGTCACATGCAGCATCATTAATGGGTCTTTGTCCCTTGACCCATCTGTTTATGAAGGACATTGTCTTTCACTCCATCCTGCTCCTGTTTCATGAGTTCACACAACACACAGGCCAGTGCCAGAACGTATGCTATGTCACCATCTAGAAGGACAATCTGGACCGACTTTTAGCAGAACATCTTTTACTACATCTAATATTTATTTTTGGTGGAGATCATAATGTTCTTCCTTAATCTTTTCTATTTATTTATTTTTTCTTAAAACATGAGACTTTTCCAGACAAAGGGGGGAAGTGAGTCATTTTCATTGTGTCCCCTGATCTGTACTCAGTACTCCTTAAACTCTGATCTTCTCCTTGTGGGTTCTTCAAATCAGAGTCCCAGTTAGAGGTGGGAGATCGAGCATGTACTCTCCTGTTCCCAGCACCTACATTCCTCTTCCAAAGCTCTCAATTGCTGTTTGGTAGAATTATAGATTTGGGGGACACTCACTCTAATCTTATTCCAAAGATGCAATGGGGGACAGAAGTTTCACCTGTCAGAGATACCATCTCTGTGCTGGTCCAATGGCCAGATAGGTCAGGGAGTGAGCAGGCTGGCATGCATAAGTCATCCTCCTGGGAACCAGCTGTAGTCACATGAGAAGGGCCTTCACTTCTTCTGAGTGCAGTGTCCCCACTGATCTAGGGACCTTCCAGTAGGTCCAGATTCTAAAAGTTCTACCACCTCCTAATATCACCAGTTTGGGGACCAAAACTCTAGTTTCATCCCTTGGGAACAGACAATAGCAGATGGCCATAAGAACGGGTCAGGATTATTGCAAAATGATAAGAAAAACCTTTCTCTTTCAATGATAGATGTTTCATCTTTGAAAAACTTTGAGGAAACTTCAAACATTCAGACATTTATGAACGGCACAAAGTTCTTCTTTCCCAGTGAAACCATTTGAGAGACAGCTTAGACCTGATGGCCCACCACATATTACTATGTGCCTCCTCCCAATGACATTCTCCTTCACAAGCCAACACCACAAGGAATCTAGAGATCTGCCTTAGCACTTTGTGCCTCCAGTTATCAAGTCCACCTCAAATCCCGTCACTGTCCCCATCTGCCTTTGGTCAGGACATGCTGCAGTCCCAGTTCACATGCAGTCCTCAGTGGCAGGTCTCCAGACTCTTTCAGTCAGGAACAGTTGCAGTGTTCCCCTGAACATCAGGACCTTGTCACAAGAGGACACAACCATTGCCTTATAGAATGTCCACCCTGTAGTAATTGCTGTCCCCTCTTGATTACATTTTACTGTCAGTCTGTGGTAGTGTACCTGTTGTGCTGATCTGAGAAAGGACCACTGACCAGGGGTGTGAACAGCAAAAATGTATTGTCTAGCAGTTGTGGGATCCATAGGTAGAGAGGAAGGCACCAGCAGGCTGTTCTCCTCAGAGGCCTCTCTGAGTTCCAGGGGGGCCTCCTTCTGTGTGTCACATGGTCTTCCCCAGGTGTATCTGAGTTCTAAGTTCCTCTTTCTATGAGGCCACCAGGCACATTGAATTAAACCAGACAGAAGACCTCCCTTTATATAATTACCCTTTCAAACATGCTGTCTCCAATCTGTCACACCCTGTGTCACTGGGGTCACAACCCCAATATTTCAGCCTATACTACACAGGAATGTCCAGAAGCAAAGCCATGAACCTGATTCAGGTGGTATCACCTGAATTCTCTGCTGCACATTGATCTTCCTCCTTCACAATTAGAAGGCATTTGTGGTATCCCTTCATATTCATGAACTATCAAATATCCTTGATTCCTCATGAATATCCCTTTCTTCATTAAGATAGAAGTATCAATTAATAGATTTGTATTTTATTCAGTGGTTTATAACATATATTCATCATTGATTCTTTTGATGCTCAAATATTTCCAGTGTAGCTAGTTGGAGTCCCATTGAAATTGGTTTCTGTTTTGATAGGCTATGACCACCTTATTCCTTTAGTGTACCCTCAGTTCCCAGATAGGCCAGGCTCCATGTCCATTTTCCTAATGTAGATTCTGTAATAGACATTTCTTCAAGGATTGATGGTTCTTTTTACAAAAGAATAATGGTATTTAGAAACCATGGGTGTATTTGAGACTAAAAGACTATTTATTTTAGACTAGGGAAATTATCTATTTATGTATGTACTAACAGACATAATTAAATATATATATATATTTAATTCTGAAAGGTGTTCATGTCTTACTCTACCAGAGTTGTGAGTATACAGTGATAACTTTGATTATGGTCTAAAATTGTAGGTTTTATTCAATTAGTCTCTTTCAAGTAAGTAACTCCTTTCTATAACACTGAGTTCTTGGATCTAGTTATCATAAATGTATTGGCATTTTTGATCAATTCCTGTATTATCACTTTTTTTGCTGCTTTGACCAAAGGATCTGACCAGAACAATTTTATGGGAGGATAATTTTACCTAAGGGCTCATGGTTTCAGAGGTCTCAAATAACTGCATTCCTTGGGACTTGAGGAGAGGCTGAACAACATGGGAGGAGAGTATGGCAAAGGGAAGCAGCTCACATGATGATCACCAAGCAGAGAGTGTGTGTGTGTGTGTGTGTGTGTGTGTGTGTGTGTGTGAGAGAGAGAGAGAGAGAGAGAGAGAGAGAGAGAGAGAGAGAGAGAGAGTCCACTTGCCTGATATAACATATATATATATACCCTAAACACATGCCCTCAATGACCCACCTCCTCTGGCCACACCATATCAGTCTAAATTTACCACTCAGTTAATCCCAACACAGGATTATTTCACTGATTGGCTTAAGAGTCTCACAACCTAATCATTTCTCCTCTAAACTTTCTTGCATTGTCTTACACAATAGCTTTTGGGAAACACCTCACATCCAAATCATCACGATACCCCTGTTCAAAACCAGTCCCCAGCTGACATCCTCACCTACCCTCCTTGCACCCACTCTCTCTAACATACCCACCACCTGCTCCAATCTGACATCCCTCTTTGGCCAACATCACATCTGTCTCCCTGCATGAGTGTCTTTCTCATCATGCCAGGCTTGTATCCTATGCAGGGACTCCTATCCCTCCTAGTGTCCTCCTTGTCTCACCCCTCTTGGACACCCATACCTGGACAACACTATCAACCATGTGTGGGGACAACCTCAGGACCCCACTGAGACTGCAAGTCCCCATGCAGGGCTTCACACACCCACATGCTTCCCTTGCACCCTGCCTGGTTCCCACACTTCTAAACCAGGCACTGAGAACTGAGTTCTCTTAGGATCTGACTGACATTTGAGATGTGGATTATGCAGTTTAGTGAACACAGTAGCATATCAGTGACACTTGGAGGACTTAGGGTCTCTACTTCTGAAGGCAATGAATTGGGTTGCCAGAGGAGAGAGAATAGGAGCAATGCCCACACAAGTCATGCACATATATCATCTCAAGCTGATCTAGAGAGGAGCTCATGGTCCTCAAATGGGAGGGAAGATAATCCCTGGCTTTGGGTGGAAGTAGTTGGCCAAGCATTCATAAATGGAGGAAGACAAATTTCTTAGCTGTAGTCATGAGACTGAATAAAAGCAGAAGATACCCTCCATTATAAAGTGTGACTCCCCATGTTTTATTATTACCTCTCTACTTCAAATCATGAGTATTGGGGAAAGAGAGCAAAGAGAAAGCTTCTATGTGTCAGTGGTTTCTGTAAGTGCAATGGAAAGTAGCTGGTAAACTGTCCTGCAGTTTCTGGGATTGTGCCATCATGGACAGCCCCTGTCACAGATGGAAGAAAGCAAGTACTGAACTTGGAAGAGATCAAGATAACAAGCTACTCAGGGGTACTAGACAGAGGTGTTTTTGTGGCCCCAAAGAGAAGCAGATTATCTGTGTTGCCCTGGAACACTGGGTGGGAGGTGATGGTTCTGTGCTGAATGACTGAGAGGAGCGCACTCTCCAGCTGTGCCCAGCCTGCCCAGCACTGCTGGTTTGCATGTGTCCACAGCACAGCCCACTGCCCTGAGGACTTCTTAAGAGGCTGCTCACACCCTGTGCAGGAGTCGGTCCCTGTCAGGACACAACATGGCCATGAGGGCCCCTGCTCAGCTCCTGGGACTCCTGCTGCTCTGCCTCCCAGATAAGGAGGGACAACACTGGGGATGTGCTCAGCACAGTGTGGTCAGTGCTGATGGTATCTTCAAGGAAATCCTCTTATAACCCTATTAATTGTGCGTATATTTTTTTCATGTGTCTAACTTCAGGTGCCAGATGTGATATCACAATGACCCAGTCTCTATCCTCCCTATCTAAATCTCTAGGTGACAAGGTCACCATCATGTGCCAGGCAAGTCGGTCCATTAGCAATTACTTAAATTGGTATTAGCATAAACCAGGTCAATTTCCTAAGCGTCTCATCTATGGTGCATTCAATCTGCAATCTGGGGTCCCCTTGAGGTTCAGTGTCAGTGGATCTGGGGCAGATTTCACCCTCATCAGCAGCAACCTGGAGCCTGAAGATGCTGCCACTTATTTCTGTCTACAAGATACAGTGCCCCTCCCAAAGTGATACAGGCCATGACATAAACCGCCCAGGGAGCAGAAGTGTGGGGCTGGGCTGCCCCAGCTGCTCCTCCTGCTGCCTCCACCTGCTGAGGGCACTGCTCAGAGGCAGCCAGGCCCTGAGGTCACTGGGAAGTTTTGGAGGAAGGGAGAGTGAGTGTCCTCTACATCCCCTCTTGAGATGACAACTGCACTTCTGATTGAATAGATCATCACATCTGAGGAGCATGGGGGTTCATAGAGCACGGGGAAGCCACGTTAGGTATTCTAGGTTGAAACTTCATACTATAGGAATAGAGAGGAAATTTAAGTCTTTCATTGTCTGATTGTATGGTGGTCAATGACACAGGGAATAAATGCAGATCCTGGAAGGTACTGATTCTCTGGTTCACCACTGAAGCCTGAGTCATCTCCTCCTCACATCCCAAGCCATAAGTATCTCAGTAGTGAATTGAGAGCCTAAACTAAACTTTTTGGAAATTCTGGGGATATGATCATTTGTGAAGCTTGTGCTAGAAATGGGAGAGTTCCTCTTGTTGCCCCAAAGGTGAGGTCCAGTCAGAACTGAGAACAAGAGGACCAGAGCTCCTGTGTGACCATCACCTCTGTCCTTCAAATTCCTCCCAATTGTGCTGAGGGTGCCAGAGAGATGGACAGTGGTCACCGCCTTTTAAACCAAAATGCTGAAGATTGCAGTTTCTCTGACATGAAAGAGATTCGTGATCCTCAGGACAGCAGCAGATCCTGGACTGGCTCCTGCAGCCACCAGTGGGGCCTCTGTAGCAGCTGGGGATGCACCCTCTTGACCATAAAGCCAAGGAAAGGTTTCAATGAATGTTTTTTGGGAAAAAGCCTAGTGTTTTCTCTGTTGACCCTCTGCTGGCTATGGCCATGAGGAGCAAGATTACTGAAAAAGAGAAAACCCTTGGATAAGAAGGCAGTACAAAGGAACAGCGTTTTTATGGGTTGGGTGGGTTCACAGTCAAGAAATTCACAGTAACTAGGACTCAGTGGCCCTGGTGTTTGGCCACCTGATTTCCACACAGGATCAGAAACATGGAGCAGTCTCTTTGGTTTGGCCTGTAGCTGTGACTTTACTATGTCTCCTGCTCCTCCCTCCCTGCCTGCTCCCACCCTTGTGATTAATTTCGCACATCTCAGAATATTTATTTTCTCATGCTCCAGAAATAATGAGTGGAAATGCTCAATAAAAGTGCAGTGGAGGAGAAGATGAGCTGATGGGCCTGGACCCCAGGTACGCTGACTCCACAGTCACTCATCTGCTTACAGAGAGTGTGGGACAGCAAAGGGTCATGTGGTACTTGAACTCCAGGCCTGGTGGCAGAGTCCAGACTCATGGCTCTCTTGTCTCCCTGGAAACTGTGCCCCACCAGCTCATGTAATCTCAGCCCTATACAGTGTGAAAAAACATGTATGGTTGTCACATCTAAACAAGCCAGGAAACAACACCACACTGTGTTTGAAATGTGCAGGAAAGAACATTTTACTCTCACCAGGTCACCAAGAGTAAAATCCTCAGGGTGTCTCTGCACATGTGGCCATAAGAGGGGGCTCATGAACTGCTTGCTGGCTTGTCCTGGGAATCACTTCCTGAGTTTCTGAGGGGCCCATGAAGGCCTGGCTGCCCAGCTCCTGCTGCCTCCTGCTGCCCTCTGAACACCCTGCCTGTCTGGGGGGCTGGGTGGCAGGGACACAGGTCACTCTGGCCACCAGCTGCCTCTTGCTGCCCTCTGCACACCCTGCCTGCCTGGGGGGCTGCGTGGCAGGGACACAGGTCACTCTGGCCTCCAGCAGCCACACTTCCTTCAAGGCATATGAACTTCCTCCTGTCACCTCTAGGGGACAAATCTCCCACCAGATTCTGATTCTGCCAGGGCCTGCTGGCAGTCTGGTGACCTCTCAGGGGGGCAGGTTGGGGACAGCTCTGAAAGAACATCATCTGTCCCATCCCATTTCCTGTCTGTTGGTCCTGGGATCCTCCCCTGCATTCCTGCTTGGGCCTTCTCTGCTCTGTCCCCTTCTGCTCTGAACTCACAGCCATCCAGACTTTCACATGGCTGTCTTCCTATGGGTCACAGTTCTGTTGTCTTGCACACCCTGACCCTTGGCCTGCCCTCTGACTGCACTCATTGGGTTTTCATGAGAAAATCAAAGATGGTGATTATTACTTTTAGAGACCTGAAGGAGAACAGCAGATGTTCTGAAGCTGCATGTGTGGCTGACATGGTCCACTGAGAACAGAGGCTCTGCATCATGTGAGCTGTGGGATTGCAAGAGACACCCATCCAGGCCTCTGTCCAGTCAGAGGTGTGGCCATTAACAGCTATGAATGGCTTTGTCCTGTGACCATGCAGTCACTGAGCCAACTGTTCTGTCCTGTGTGGGGGAGGACAGTTGGGAGGAGCAGCCAATGCCCAGCTCTGGGGATAGAACTTCTGTCCCATTGGGGCCCAGAACCATTACACAATACTGTGACCCCTGCTTCTATGTATAACTAGAGCCCCTCAGGGGACCCATTGTCCTGAGCAATGCGATGGTCACTGTTCCAGGTAGCAGGAGTACAGGGGCAGGCCTTGAGCTTCATGGTGCTCAGTTTTCTGGAGTGGAGAGGGAGCCACAGGTTGTGGGACAGGTGCTGGCTGTAAATGTCCAAGCTCACTGTAGCCAACCTAAGGTGAGGCAGAAGTGGTGCCACAGCACTGCAATCCCAGCTAATGAAGAAGCTGAGTGAGAACAACTGCAGAACTTAGGCTAGTCTGGCAAATGATATACAGGCTCAAAAAAAAAAAAAAAAAAAAAAGGAACCTTTCAGTGTAAGTCCTCCATTGCCTGCCAAGCAGAGGGTCCTGACTGGATCACCAGAAGTGAAACCAACCAAAAAACAAAAGAGCAAAGAGCAATTTCATGAAAACAAAAAAATCATTAAAATAAGCAAAGTAATATGTACATGTATACAAATATTTGTATTTCTGATGCATATTTATATGGATATATCAGTAAAATTTGTATTTTATATAGTATATACATGGCATGTAGTACTCCTATTATTTCCAAGCATGATGAAACTGTGTGTGAGAATAGACTCTGGGGGTGTTTGCTGACCCTCCTCTTTGGCAACACCATGGTCTCTGTATCAGGACTAGTGAGCTCAGCACTGAGCACAGCCACCCAGAGAGCCAGGTCCAGTGCTGACTCCTGGTCTTCTCCTCACCCTGGCTGTGGGCTCTCTGCTTGGCTCAGCCCCCAGGGTGTTGGGCACCTTCCCTCCCTGCATCCCTGCATGGCAGCCTGAGGGCAGGGCTTGTGTCCTGCCAGACCCACAGTGTTATTTCTCCTAAGATCAGGTGCTTCCTCACAACCCAGGGCCAGAGCCCACAGCTCTTGGAAAGCACAAGCCTGAGCTCAGCCCTGGGTGACCCCTGCTGCAGCCTCTCCCAGTTTGTCCACTGCCTGAAGGACTGAGCTGGATTATAATGCACAAGCCTGATTTCTACAGTTGCAAACCAAGGTTGTCATGAGGAAAATCAGAATATGATTCCATTTTTATTCTCAGGGCCTAGCTTGCTTCAACCCTCCAGAAAAAAAAAAAAAAAGATTGTCTTAGGATCCCACTTTCCTACTGAGTCCCACTTAGATCCATAGTGAGGCTTACAGATCAAAGCTCTCCACCATACACAGTGGCCAGCCCCCTCCTCCAGTTTACTGAGAACCAGTTCTGCACTGCTATGCATGGTGAGGACAGGTGAGCCTCTCCCAGCCCAGGCAGGAGCAGGGATGGGGGCACATGGGATCAGCTCAGGGGCCTATGAGAGCAGAGAGGGGTGGGCATGGTTTCTGGGAGGATTATGATTCCTCATGAGCAGAGTGGAGCTGAAGCCCTTGGCTGCTCTTCTCCATGGCCCAGACACGGAGGATATGACAGTGAGAACCACTCAGCATTCCTAGGCCCAGGAGGCATCAAGCCCAGGTTTGACAGCTAATGTGCTGAGGATGAAAAACACATATACAATGAACCTGGGTCCTTTCTGCTTTCACTGACCTTTGCAAATCCCCACATGCTAGATCTCCTTGGCTTATTTGTTAAACCGTCCATAAAGTGATGTATGAAACTAAAACTTCCTTCGCAACTCACTCTTACTTCTCCAGAAAGGACACGTGGGGGAAAGAGCCTGTCTGGAGAGAGAGGGAGCATCCCGTGTTAGTGTTGGAAAGACTGAGGCAGAAAGTGCTGGAGTCACGATATGACTTCTCCTCTGATCTCTCAGTCAGGGTAAGCAACTTTCAACTGAAACCCCAAATCTTCAAATTATACTTACAAATTCAACTCTCTTTCTGTCTTCATAGCTCTGTTTATATCCTATACCTGAAATATTCTCCCTCTTATTCTAAATTCCTCCCTTCTCAAGGGAATGTAATAGAATTGTCCTTAGGAAATATTAAAGCTGGGTGCAGTTGTGCATGTTTGTACTCCCAGCAGCCAGGGAAGTTGAGGAAGGGGAATCTCAACTTCAAAACCAGCTTCAGCAATTTAGCAAGGCCCTAAATAACTTAGAAGACCCTGTCTCAAAATAATATATATATATATATATATATATATATATATATATATATATATATGGCTCAGAATGTTGCTCAGTGGCTAAGTGCCCCTGGGTTAAATCTGTGAAACTCCAAAAAGAAAGGAGAAAGAAAGAAAGAAAGAAAGAAAGAAAGAAAGAAAGAAAGAAAGAAAGAAAGAAAGAAAGAAAGAAAGAAAGAAAGAGAAAGAAAGGAGGAAGGAAGGAAGGAAGGAAGAAAGGAAGAATAAAGAAGGGGGGGGAGTTAGGAAGGGAGGGAAAGAAAAAGAAGGGGAGAAAAAGAATTACTATAAACCATTTTCCAAACCATAAAGACAGCAATAGGTGACCACTCAGAGGACAATGGAATGAATCTTTCCTGTGGACCCTGAGGGAAACATTTTCTGCAGGCAAATTTATGCTGTCCTAATCTGACCTGGGACACCTGAAGACATGGGGCCTGAACTGAGTGACAGATGAGCCAACCCTGCAGCTATAGCCAGCCTTCCCAGCCCTGCTGATTTGCATGTGCCCACAGCACAGCCCCCTGACCTGAGGACTTCCTAAGAGGCTGCTCACACCCTGTGCAGGAGTCAGTCCCTGTCAGGACACAGCATGGCCATGAGGGCTTCTGCTCAGCTCCTGGGACTCCTGCTGCTCTGCCTCCCAGGTAAGAAAACACAACACTGAGAATGTACTCAATCACTGTGGTCAGTGCTACCTGCCTCTGCCCAGAAGTCCTCATAAGGCATGTTTAATTGTGTGCATCTTTCTTTTATTTTCTTGTTTCCATATCAGGTGCCAGATGTGACATCCAGATGACTCAATCTCCATCCTCCCTATCTAAATCTGTAGGAGACAGAGTCACCATCACTTGCCAGGCAAGTCAGGGCATTAGCAATAATTTTCACTGGTACCAGCAGAAGCCAGGGAAAGCTCCTAAGCTCCTCATTCATTGGGCAACTAGTATGGGATATGGGTTCCCATAGAGGTTCAGTGGTAGTGGATATGTCAAAGAATTCACTCTCACCATCAGCAGCCTGGAGCCTGAAGATGTTGCCAGTTATTACTGTG
The DNA here is from genome assembly GCF_021218885.2 of Marmota monax. Lineage (NCBI taxonomy): Eukaryota > Metazoa > Chordata > Mammalia > Rodentia > Sciuridae > Marmota > Marmota monax. The sequence goes on along the minus strand of NW_026693896.1, from coordinate 2,833 downwards.
TACAAGGCTACAGGGCCCCTCCCACAGTGATACATGCCATGACAAAAACCTCCCAGGGAGCAGCAGTGTGAGACTCAGCTGCCCCAGCTTCTCCTCCTGCTGCCTCCACCTGCTCAGGGCACTGCTCAGAGGCAGATGGGCTCTGAAGGGCACTGGGAGGTTTTGGTAGAAGGAACCAGGAGCTCTTCTGAAGCCTCACTCTTTCCTCTGCTCAGCACTAGCAGGCAGGCATGGAAATGCATCACCTTTTTATTAAAGGACATGGATCACTACAACTGAGGACATGAGTTATGGCATTGGTTTAGATTCATGCAGCACAGACGAATTTGCTATAAGTATTCCAAGCAGACATTTTTTAAATGAAGATAACAAGAGTTTAAGTGACAGTTTCTTGTATTTTTGGGATGGAACTAATAATTGTATGCATTTGTGGGTTGCAATCTGAGGTTTCTATACCTATGTACGTTGTGTGATGATGTGGAAAGTCCAAATCAAAACCATAGCAATGCTGTATTTGTTTTCCTTTTTTTTAGGGGGGAGATGCTTTAGGGATATCAGCAATTAAACTCAGGGGTACTCAACCACTGAGCCACATTCCAAACCCTATTTTGCATTTTATTTAAAGTTTCTTGGCACCTTCCCATTGATGAGACTGGCTTTAAACTTGTGATCCTCCTGCCTCAGCCTCCCAAGCTTCTAGGATTATAGGAATGTAACACTGTACCCAGTAGCAATGCCTTCATTTATATTAATTACTAATTTTCATTTTTTTTTAAAGCCAAGGATTGATCCCTGGGGCACTTAACTACAGGGCCACATATCTAGCCCTTTTAATGTTTTACTTTAAGAGACAGTCCTGCTAAGTTGCTTAGGGCATCACAAAATGCTGTTGTTGTCTTTGTCCTTTGTATTCCTCCCAGTGTGCTCTTTAAATGTCATTTGTAAAAGAGCTGTTTTTAAGCAAAACATGATGAAGGAAGGAAGGAGAAATAAAAGAAGAGATAAAGAAAGGCAAGAAAGTTTGAATCAAAGGAAATAAAATACACAGAATCAAGACCACTATCTTTATGGCCAATTTCCATTTACTGAGACTTGGGGTCCCAGTTTTCATTCAATTCTGATCTAAGGAGATGATGCATTCAACCCAAACTTGAGGAAGGTATTAGAATCTTTTCATGCATATCACCTTAAACCTTTTTTAATATCCAGATATTCTTGTTTTAGAAGATGAAGAGGCTGCCCAGACACTCCACAATCATCTGCAGCCACAAGCCTGGTCCCCCGAGGACCTTTAATGCAGTGAAGCTGAGATCCAGCCAGAACTGAGAAGTTGGGGACCAGTTTTCCTGTGCTGCCACCAACTCAGTTCCCTTGTAATATTCCAAGGTTGCTGTGGATGACACAGGTATGGGAGATGGTCACTGCCTCTTGAACCAAAGATCTGGAGATTCTATGTTCTCTGAAATAAAAGGATTTGTTTATCATTTTCAGATGCTCATCAAGAATGCACTGGTCCTGTGACAAGCTCCTGTAGCAGCCAGTGACAAAGCTCCATAGCAGTGGGAAATATTCCCAAATGCCTAGAAGCCAAGGGTCCGTTTAGGATGAAAATTTGGGGAAGCAAAGTACTTGTTTACACGGAGATTGTACTGGTCATATAGAAGAGGGGAGAGATTGCCACAATCAGGGAAAGGTCTTGAAAAAGAGGGAAGTCCTAAGGAGGAGCCTTTGCTGCTTATGGACTGAGTGGTTCCTAGTCAGGAAGGTTCACAGGGACTATGAAAAGTGCCCTCTGTGCTATGTCTGCTCATTTCCTCCTGCATAACATCTACAAAAATTCAACAGTCAAAATCAACTACACTGTCCACACTGAAAATTAACAATATGAAGAAGACACTTTAGAAAAATTCAACATATATTATCATTAAAAATAAAGAAATGCATAAGAATATACTTAGCCAATGGCATCAAAGGCTTCTAAACTAAAAACTGCAAAATACTGATCGAAAAAAATGACAATAACATAAACAAAGGAAATCCAACCCACATGTATAGACTGGAAAACTTAATTTTGTTAAGATAAAAATGCTCTGCTAACTTATTTACACACGGAATGCAACCCCTCTCAAAATCACTGGTTGTGCAGGTTTTCCATTGGTGGGATCCAAATACCTGAGAAAACAACTTGGAGGAGGACAGTTTCATTTTAGGTCATGGATTCAGAGTTTCTCTTCATGGCTGGCTTATCCCATTGCTCTCAGCCCTGGTGAAGGAAGGCATTATGGCAGAAGGGTGTGGCAGGAGAAAGGAAGTAAGGCTTGGTACCAGGAAGCAGATGGAGAGCCCTGCTGATATGGTTTGGATGTGAGGTGTCCTCCAAAAGCTCACGTTGGAGACAAGGTGAGAAGGTTCAGAGGAGAAATGATGGGGTTGTGAAAGTCTTAACCTAATCAGTGATTAATCCCCTGTAGGGATTACCTGAGTGCTACTTGGAGTGGTGGGTGTGGTTGTGAAGGAAGGAAAGGGGACTGGGCTTTGAGGTGTATATTTGTATCTGGCAAGTGGAGTCTCTCTTTGCTTCCTGATCATCATGTGCACTTCTTCCCTCTACCACACTCTCTGTCTTTATGTTCTGCCTCACCTACAGCCCTGAGGAATGAAGCTGGTTGTCTATGGAGTAAGACTTCTGAACTGTGAGCCCTAAATAAATTTTCTATAGTAGTTCTGGTTGGTCCTTTAATCACAGTGGCAGAAAAGCTGAGTAAAACCCCTGCTCACCAGGGACAGAATATAAACCCCAGAGGCACAACCCCAGTGACCTCCTTCCTTCAGC